>NW_006159863.1:1231145-1270968 GCF_000334495.1 Tupaia belangeri chinensis | reverse complement strand
GAGAAAGACAGAAAGCGAGAAATCACTCCCCAGGGGGATGACCACGCTGCAATCCCTTCTCCTCCATTCTCCTCTTGGGATCCTGGGCACGCATGCACACGCACCCAGCATGAGTTTAAGCCACCGGGTCCGGGACTCGAACCGTGGTCGACTACATGGGAGTCCAGCGACATAGCCATTATGCTAACTGCTGGTCCGAAAAAAGATTTTTTTATTTTATTTTATTTATTTATTTTTTTTTTGTGGGAAGAGGGTGGAAGAAGGGGGAGATTGTAAGGAAAGAAATTAAGGAGGAAACTAGAGAGGCAAGACATTAATGGAACACAGAAATGGATTATAATCTTTGGTAATAATGTGTTTTATATCCTCAACTGGACTGGTTTGAAGAGTATTCATGTTGGGTAAATTCATCATACAAGGTGAGTGATGTATAGTGATTAAATGTATAAAGTAAACTGAAAAAGCAAAACTGAAAACTGACTTAGGCCCAGAGTCCTTAAGCCATAATAAGCAACTGCCATAGGAGACACCAGTAATTTGCCAAGACTGTTTTGACATTCTCTGAAAGAAGAAATTTCTAAATATGAGTAAGTTAGAGTTTGTCTTCTCATTGTATTATAAAATTTTTAAAATATATATATTCAGGACATTATATCCGTCATGATTCAAAAATATTTTTTGTTGTGAGTTTTCACTCTCCCGATACTGTCCTTTCATGCACAAATGTTTACATTTTTATGAAATCAAATTTGTCTATGTTTTTGTTTTTGTTGCCTGTGCTTTCCAGTATCCTATTTAGGAAACCAATGCTAAATCTAAGGTCACAAAGATTTTCCCTGTTTCTTTCTAATATTTTTACTTTTAATCCCTAAATTTAGGTCTTTGATTCATTTTAAATTAATTTTTGTATAAGGTATGAAGAATATATCCAACTTCATTCTTTTGCACATGGATATTCAGTTTTCCTTATTATTATTTGATAAAATGATTACTCATTCCTCATTGAATAGACTTGGCACCATTTTTGAAAATCAACTAACTATAGTTACGTGAGTTTTAAAAAAGAAAAAGCTTTTTTTTCTTTAAATTTTTTTTATTTTTATTTAACACTTTATTATTTATTTTATTATTTTCATTTGACCAGAGAGAGAGAGAGAGAGAGAGAAAGCAAGCTGCCAGGTCCAGGACTTGAACCACAGTCGGCCACCACACCCTTAACCACTACACCATCTGCTGGCCCCTTTTTCTCTTTCTTTCTTTCTTATACAACAAACTCACTAGGTCTAACTTCAAATGCCTTCGGTATCTGCCAGTAGTGTGATATTTTTACTCCTCTACACTTGCTTGTGTAATGGTTTCTACCAGACTTACTTTATTAAAACTGCAAAATGAATACTGAAATTACCTAAATGGATTTAAATAATCTAAATGAAGTTTCACAGTTTTAAAATCTTCATAGTCCCAGCATCATAATGACTTTATCTATTTCTATGAAGTTTAAGTATATACTAAAGCATCTAAAATTACTATACACAAAATTTTATTTTAGACTACTCACATTGCTTCCTGAGAAGCTCCAATCCTGTGCTCACTATTTTTATTAATGAAACCACTTATGAGAATACACAACTGTTTCTAGATAAGCAGAATACCAAATAAATGTAAACTTACCTACAATGTTTGGATGATGAAGGCTTTTTAAAATCTTAGCTTCATCGGTTAGTCTCTTTTGATACACACTTCGATAATGATCATCACATATAGGATTAATCTTTTTCACAGCCCAAGGAGAATGAGACAAACCTCTTGGAGATCTTTTAAAAAAAGTTATTATTAGACAATATATATATATATATACACACACACATTATATATGTTTTTTTTTTTTTAAATATCCAGATTGGGCCAGACCCATGATTTGGTGGTTAAGGGAGCCAAGTCCCACATGGCTGACAGTACAGTTTGAATCTCAATTCCAGCAGCTAGAAGAACAGGCAGAATACATGTGTGTGTGTGCCCCAAATCCCAAAAGGATGGAGAAATGGAGGAAAAGGGACTACAGTGTGACCATGCCTCACTGGGAGTACTTTCTCTCCAGCAAGCATATGAGCCTTCTGGTAAATTAATAATTAATAAATAAGAGATCTAAGACTATCATTTCTATCTTAATTGCAAGATAACTTATCTGACATACAGAGAACAGTCTGACATCTATACACTGGAAGGAAGGGGGCAATAAGAGAGAACTAGAAGAAAAATGATGACACGTTATAAATGTTTTAAGGTCTAAATAAACAAATATGTGAAACAAGGACAAGGAAAGGTTTACTTGACAAGCAAGAATTTACTTATGAATTCAGAAAATCACAGAAGACAACGTGTACACAGCCTAAGGGCAGGAAAGCCAGTGAAAGAGCAACGAAAAGTTCAAGACAAAAAAAATTTAACCATAATAACAAAGGATTCAACTGATGATTCATTTAGCTTTGTACTAACGGGTATAGCTCTATGGTTCCAGAACTTCTTGTTAGTTTAATTGAAAAGCCTATATTTGAAGAATAACAAGATTTTAAAAATTCAGATACATCTATCATCCATAAGTTTAAACTATCCTTTAAGTTTGATTGCTTATTTCTTTCATGAGCTACAGAGAGACACAGGCACCCCCAACAGGGTTTTCATTCAGTGTTCCAGCCCAGGCTGTAGCCAGCCAGGATCCATATGCACAGGTCTCCAGACACAAACCTAGCTGGCTGAGACTGGGTAGGTAGGTCACAAAATGAAGCCCCTGTTGGGAGTCTCTGCCTATCTTTCTGTCTCTCTCTCTCTCTCTCTCCCCCCTCACCCCTGGTGAATGCACATGCCTTATAATAAAAACTTGAAAGAAGAAATGCAAATTCTCAAAAACATATCACTTGTGTACCTTTTCACAGATGTACTTAACTAAAACAAGATGTAAACCAAGAAATAGTAAGACATAAACAGAAAAATCAGCATTCAATTCAGCAGAGAAGCAACAGAAATGTCCAAGTGATTAATAAAGGACATCATCAGGTTGATAGGGCTACATGAGGAGTGGCAGAGGGAGGAAGGAACTGCCATTTTTTAAGATCAACAATATGAAACTTTGTGACTAAGTCATATCCAATATAACTTTGTTTAAAAAAAATTATATTATTCTTTTAGGTTTTTGTTATAGGACCCATGCACTGTCCAGAGAGAGAGAGACAAAGAGAGGAAAAGTGAGAAACCACCTCCCCTAGGGGGGATGCCTATGCCATAATTCCTTCTCTTCCATTCTCTTCTAGGAATTTTATGACTGTCAAGCTACTGGGTCCATGACACAAACTACAGTTGGCCATATGGAAGGTCTAGTACTTTATCCATCATGCCATCTGCTTGCCCCTAAAAACATTTTTTAAGGGGGGATGGGGTGGAATGAGACTAGCTTTATGAATCCATGGACCTGTGAGAATTTTTTTCTTTCAAAATAACTTAGGAGTTAAACACTAAAAAGTATTTACATGATGAATTATTATCATATAAATATACAAAGAGTGTTTAAATAGCAAAAATTCTTCAGGAATACCTACACATATAATTGCTAGGCTGTTCTTATTTCATTAGCCTCTTATTAAAGAAAGCATTTCTATTTGGAAACAATATACCTAGATGAAGTTAACATTTGCAGGGATGAATTAGTCCTGCTGATTCTAAGAAAGCATTAAGGAATGTATGTTGACTTAGTTGTGTGCACTGTTACAGTTTAGATAATGTAGTGCCCCCCCCAAAGGTTCAAGTACTGGCATGTGGTTGTATTGTAAAGGTGTTAAGTGAGAACTGAACCCCTTCCTGGTTTCCCAGTGTGGGGATACTGGATATGATAAAGTCATTAGGGCAGAGTCTCCATGATTGAGTTCTGGTGTGTATAGAAGGAAAGGAAATGAGGCAGGCAGAGCCACACAGATACAGAGAATTCTCTGCTCAAAGTTCCATTTCACAATATCTTTAGACTCTCTAGCCACCAGAACTGTGAGTCAATAAACCTGTTTCCTTATAATTCACGCAGTCTTAGGTATTTCTATTAGCAATGCAGTAATGGACTAAGACAGTCATTTGAATATGAATGAAACTAGATACTGAATCATGATTTTAAAAAATAATTTTAGAAAATCAACAAAATTGTGTTTGTTAACAGTCTTATTATTAGCTATTAGCACCATACCTGTTCAATTATTTCATGTTTATTTTAAAACAATTTTCCTACTTTAAAACAATGTATTATCCTTCTTACTTAATAATGATGTCAAAAAATAATGATGTCATAAGAAAGAAAAACTTTCTACTTCTTTCAGAAGAGAGTATCATGGTAAGGCAGATAAGTCATGGAACCCCCACCCCCCATAGTGGCGGCTTCTTGAGGTTTTCTTGAGACTCTTGTATTACCACAAAGGGACCTTTTCCCCTGCCACTTCCCCTTCTTTAAAAGCCATGGAGAAGATACAAGGCAAACTACTTCTTCTTTAATAATCAAGAAGAAAGGAAAAAAGTATACAAAGCAGAGTGCTAGCAAAGTTATAAAAGGTTCCAGGAACTGGAAGATAGCAGTCAGGTAGGATCAGGAACATATCCTAAATCTAAATATTTGATTTTCATATTCCTTTTTTGTCTCCAAATTCAGCAGTATTATGGTTCCATACAAAAAGGTAAACCTGAAATCTTATACTCACCTTTTCATTAGGTAAACATTTACCCCAGTACCAAAGCCAAGCTTCTGCATAAATGGAGAAGCAGGGATATTTACACATGGAGTTGAACATAGTACTAAAGATCAAGAGAAATAAAAAATACAGTTAGCATTTGAAAACACCTCCACAAAAGCACCCTATCATTCTCAATATACTATGGTTCAGTATTTACTGGCAAAGTATTATTGGCAATTTGATAGTGTTTGTCCCTATTTTATTTGATTTTCATATTCCTTTTTTGTCTCCAAATTCAGCAGTATTATGGTTCCATACAAAAAGGTAAACCTGAAATCTTCACCTTTTCATTAGGTAAACATTTACCCCAGTACCAAAGCCAAGCTTCTGCATAAATGGAGAAGCAGGGATATTTACACATGGAGTTGAACATAGTACTAAAGATCAAGAGAAATAAAAAATACAGTTAGCATTTGAAAACACCTCCACAAAAGCACCCTATCATTCTCAATATACTATGGTTCAGTATTTACTGGCAAAGTATTATTGGCAATTTGATAGTGTTTGTCCCTATTTTAAATGGATACCCTTTGGCCAAGCCTACTTTTAGAGTTCTGTTCTATAATAATGCTGAAATGGAGGTTGGTAAATTATCTATTTTCATATGGTTAGAAGCTTAAGAATTGTTTTTACATTTTGAAGGGCTGTTCAAAAGTGAAAGAATATACAACAGAGTTCCCAAGTGGCCCGCAAAGCCTACACTGTATGCTATCTGTCCTTTAATAAAAATATTTCCTGACCCTTGCACAACAGTAAAGAGATCAAACATGTAATGTGCACACATATATCTGAATAATGGGATTTGCTTTTGTGGATGCAAAAAAACCTAAGGGATCACTACATATATAATTACAGTATATATTACAGAGCACTATACAATCATTAAAACAAAGAGAAGATTAGTTCTATTCAAGAATAATTAACTGCTCCTAGAATTGCCATCTTGACATGAACAACCAGAAAACCTGACAAAATGTAATGATTTTCAGACATCCAACAATAACTAGACCAGGGTTATTAATTCCTGAGAGAAAAGAAACAAATGAGGTGAGCCCTATCATTACCCCAGATTAATGCTAGAAGGTAGTAGTTACCAGGCTGCAGTGCAGACACAATAGCTCGGCCATCTTATCAAACAGAGGAGACAGAGATCAGGTTCAAGGAGGGCTAAGTGACTATTAGAACTTGTGAAACAGAGGAAAAGGAGGAAACCTCAAAGAGACAGAGATCTCTAAGTCTCTGAAAATGTCTCACTTTGAGTGTCTAGCTAAGTATTGGTCTGCACATACAGTGAGTGGATTCCCCAAAGACAGGAAATCACCAAAGGAAAGTAATAGGCTAAACAATTGCAGAAAACAAACAGATTGAGGAAGGGATCACATTACCATCACCAGCTGTGGTAAACCTGCAATACATAGAGTATTAAAGCCCTCCAAAGGGTCATAATTTGGTATAGTTATATTTCAGTTCCCGAAAATATTATAATAAGGCTTAAAAGTAAGTCTCAGAAGGAATAGGCTAATATGCAGGTAACTGAACCTCAGACCATTAACAAAATCAAATGCTCTTTAAAGGAGTATCAAAATCCAACACTCAAGGGAACCAGCAGTTAGCATAATGGCTATGTTGCTGGACTCCCACGTAGTCGACCACGGTTTGCATCCCGGACTCGGTGGCTTAAAACTCACGCCGGGCACATGTGCGTGCGTGCCCAAGATCCTGAGAGAAGAATGGAGAAGGGATTACGGCATGACCATCCCCCCTGGGGGTTGATGTCTTGCTTTCTGTCTCTATGTCTCTCTCTGTCTGGCGAGCGCACGCGCCCTATAGCAAAAAAACCTCTCAAAAAAAAAAAAATCCAACACTCAAGAATGTAAAATATCTACTTTCCAGTCAAAAATTACCAGGCATGCAAGAAGCAAGAAAATATCTATAGCAGGAGAAAGATAAACCAATAGAAATATACCAAATGACAGAGATGATAAAATTTGTTTTAAGAACCTTAACATGTAAATAAAACATATACTCAATGGTATAAAGTAAAATCTGAGCATAACAAGGAAAGTAAAAATAAGAAAAAGCCCTAATGGAACCTCAGAGAATAAAAATGACAATAACTAAGTATAACATTATGCTAGAGCAAAAGAAAGAATAACAACTTTAAGAGCAACACAAACCACCAAAAATGAAACACAAACAGGAAAAATTGGGGGGAAAAAGCAGTGAGCTATGGAACAACAGCAAAATAGTAGACTTAAATCCAACCACAGATAATTACATTAAATGTAAATGATCTAAGCAGTGTTATTTACTGCCATGATGGAAATGTTCTGTAACTATGCTGTGTAGTATAGTAGCCACTAGCCACAAAGTAGTTACTGACCATTTAAAATTTGATTGTAAACTGAGGAACTAAATTTGTAATTTAAATGAATTTGAATCCAAATTTAATTAGTCACATGTTGCAAGTGGTGAAACAGTTCAATTAAAGGAAAAACTGTCAGAATGAAAAACAAAAAAGACACAATTATAAGCAATTTGTAATAAATTCACATTAAAAGACACACAAATAAGGTAAAGGTAAAATGTTGGAAAACACACCATTTAGGTACTAATCAAAATAAAGCTGGAATGCCTTTATTAATATCACATAAAAGAGACTTCATAGCAAACAGTACCATATAGGACAAAGAAGTACATTTCAGGGACTGGCCTTATAATCTAATGGTTAAGGAAGTCAATCCCACATGGTCAATTGCAGTTTGAATCCTGGCCCTGGCAGCTTGGAAAACACACCAGCCATGTGTGTGCATGCCCCAAATCCTGACAAGATGGAGAAATGAAGGAAAAAAGATTTGGGCATGGCCACATCCTCCATGGTGTGGGGTGGTGGTGGGGGGGTGCTTTCTCCCTCTCTCTTTCTCTTTTTGTATCTGACTCCTGGTGAGCACATAAAAGTCCATTTTATAATAGTTAAGGTGTAAATTCATAAAAAGAAATAACCATCTTCAATGTATATATACCTAATAACAAAGTTTTGAAATATATAAAGCAACAACTGGTAAAACTGAAAGAAAAAAAGATAAATCCACAATTGTATGTGGAGATATCAATGCTCCTCTCTAGAGTGTTGAGAATAAGTACAGAAAATCAGTAGGGAAATAGAAGGTGTGAACAAAAACTGTAAACAAGTCAACAAGTTCAACTTAATTAACATTTATGAAATACTACACTCGGCAATGAGAAATATGACCTTTTCAAGCACATGCAACATTTAGCAAGATAGATAAACTGCAAGTCAGATGATTAAGGAAAAGGTAAAAAAATGTAAAATACCAGTACCAGAAATAATAAAAGACATTAGAAGGGTAATAAGAGTAGATCATAAATAACTTCTTGCCAACAAATTTGTCAACTTAGACATAATGAACAAACTCCTAAGAAAAATATTAACAAAGTTCACAAAGAAAAAAAAAAGAGATCAACTTGAATTGCCAAGTAACTATTAACTGTGATATAAATTAAAAATCTAGTAAAAAAACCTCCAGTACTAGATGGCTTTCCTTGTAAATTCTACCAGTTAAGGAATAAATTTGAGAGAACTTCAAAAGTTCATGGAATTAAGGTACAAGTTTATTTTGGTGTAGAAGAGTTTTTAAATCTATGCATAGATTTCTCATAATATGCATTTATAATAAACTTTTTGAAAATTCCTGATACTATCAATTCTATATCAAGATTTAGAAAAGGGAATTCTATACAAGAAAAGAGAAGGAAACACTTCCCACCTGACTTTCTGAATACAGAATATCCTGATAACCAAAACTAGATATTCCTAAAAAATGACAACTTTAGTCCTCTATACCTCATGAATATAGAAAATGTCAGCAAACTAAATAAAGCAACCTATAAAATATATCATGACCAAACTGGCTTTTACCCAAGGGATGAAAGGTTGGTTTAATATATGAAAATTAATATAATTTACTACATTAACAGATTCAAAAGAAATGCGTTATCAACACATTCAGTGAAAGCACTTGACCAAGTTCAACATGAATTCATAATAACCAGAAAAGAAACAAAAAAATCTATCCTGATAAAAGGCATATGTGAAAAACCTCATCTAACATAATACATTGGGAACAAGGCAGGTATGTTCAGTGACACTTTTATTCATTAATATAGTAGAGTCAGTACATTAAAATAGGAAAGAAAGAAAAAGTAATACACATCTATATACTAGAAGTGAATATAAGATTTTCTTCTATGCTATTTTCCATAAATTTTATAATTTTAGCCTTTTTTTGTACACGATGAGAGCTGAGGTTCATATTTTGCACATGTATATCCAATTGTCTGTTGAAAGATTTTCCTTTGCCCATTGAATTGCCTTGAAAAATACCACTCCCTCACAAGAGCAATGCATGTATGGGTAGGGTAAAGATAAAGCAGCTCCCTAATTGTTCAAGCTATGTTGAATCTTCAGCAGAGAGAACTTCAATATCTGTTGTATGTCAATAAAATGAGTCTATATGGGGCCAGCAGGTGGTGTGGTGGTTAAAGTGTTAGACTCCCATATGGCTGACAGTTTTATCCCAGACCTGGCAGCTTGCTTTCTTGCATTCCCTGTCTCTTTCTCTAGTGAATAAAAAAAATAATAAAATTAAAATAAATAATTCTTTCAAAGAGTCTATACGTGACCTGGCCAGTAAAAATAGCCTTATTTGCTAAAATTAATGAAGAAAGGTCTTACATCCGCTATCTTACCAGATTTCTTTTTTTCAGATAATTTGCTTGGTGTCTTAAAATTACTGATTCCTTCCATTGTAACAACCACTCAAGGTCCTATGATGAAAATAAACTGAAAGTTATACTGCAGTTATAAAGAATACACCTCCCATTCACAAAGAAAATATAATATTACCATTCATTTTATCATATATACATTAAGTTTGAGAACTTGAAAATAGTCCAATTTTAGATATGATGTGAAACCCAAAAGTACAATTAATTACTTATCCATAGTCATGCTAGTGACTAGTGATAGGGTCTTCTGTTTGTTTTCATTATAACGTAATATACACACTTAGTTAAAAAAAAACAACACCTTTTATAAAAAAGTAAGTTTTTCTCCCTCTCACATTTTCTAGGAGTAGTGAACAAGTCTCACATATCCTTTAAACTGTTTATGCAAGTACCATTATTCATAATAGCCAAAAAGTGAAAATTCCCATCAGTTAATAAATGGATAAACAGCATGTGATATACCTATATGGTGGGATTTTATTCAGTCATAAAAAGGGGAAGAATAAAGTACTGATATATATAACATGAATGAACCTTGAAAACCTTATACTAAGAAGCCAACCTGGGGCCGGCAGGTGGCATGGTGGTTAAGGGTGCTGGACTCCCACATGGCTGACTGTAGTTCAAGTCCTGGACCTGGCAGCTTGCTTTCTCAATTTCTCTCTTGCTCTATTCCTTTCTGGTCAAAATAAAATAAATAAATAAATGAATAAATAAAGTTAAATAAAATAATTTAAAAAAAGAAAGCCAACAACAAAAAGGTACATGTATAATTGAGGTAGGAGACAGGGATCCTATGAATATAGGTAAGGTACAAGCCCAAATTGAATCACAAAATGGCTAAGTTTTAAGACGAGACAAAGCAGTTCCACTGCTTGCTCAGGAGAGGCAGCTTGCAATGGTGGCTCAGTGACTGACCTAGGCAGCATGACCTAGTCCTAAAACAAAGGCTTTTTTCCAGGCTTCATCATATTCTGGGAAGATAATGGTTTTTAATGACCCAAAGCTTCTAGACAAAGAATCTTCTGACCTTCATACCCACTCCAAAATTAGAAGAATAGCTAGACCCATACAGCATGTGCTCACCACCATCACTAAGAGGGGAATGCCATGTGTGAGGCCTACTTAGGACAAGACCAGACAAAGCCCTTCCTGACCAAGATAAACTCCCCCATAATCTCTCCCCCAACTTCCCATCTCAGTTCTTCCTCAGCAACCCATTTCCTGAAACCCCACCCTTCCTGGGAGCTCTGTTTTTTCTTTCCTTCTCCTTCAATAAACCCTTGGCTTTTCCCTCTCTGTCAGTGTCTCTAATTCTTCCTGAGTGTGAGACAAGAACCCATGTCCCACTGAGGGTGCTGGGCTCCTGCACCCCCATGTTCCCGCATCATATTGATCTTGTGATAGTAGAGTTAGCTAGAAATGAGTGGGTAGGCCTAAAAAAAATATCAGAAGGATATTCGTTACATCAATTACAATTTATCAGGAGTTACAGCTAGACCCTCTATAGTGTTTCCTTCCTCCTACCCAGCTCTTGGCCCAGGAAAGTGAGGCAGAATTTATTTATTTATTTATTGATTGATTGATTGATTGTACCTGAGAAAGGCACATAGGAACAGTTGTTAATATCCCTCTTATCATTCCTCATAAATACAACAGGACCCAACAAGACATTTTGGTCAACATCCTGATTGCCCAATAGGACAATAAACTGATTTGTACGAATGAAGATGCTCATACCTTCCAAGTCTACACTGAGTATGTGAGATTAGGTTATCAAATTCCTCACCTTTGAGAGTGATATGGAAGCACAGGGAAAAGCCCACAAATTCAAACACAAAACAAATATTATGATAGACCTCCTACTGTTAAATATCCATGATCAATTCTTAGAATAAGTATAACACCTAACCCCATTCCCAGTGCAGTTGTCCTTCTCTGGCAACTCCCTACCTGCATGCCTTTCAGGCATGGAAGTGTACTTCTATTAAAAATTTAAAATCCTCACTTTCTTATTAAAACTTCCCACTTACTACTTTATGAGTGTTTGTGGTTTTTCATTTTACATCACAGGATAGGTCTCTATCCTTAGAGATCTAGACTTAAAAAAACAAAAATTTTACACAATGTTGCTCAACTCTCCCATCCTATGACAGTAGGAACTGTTCATTTATAGGAAATGTCCAGAATAGGAAGAGTCCATTTATAGGACATGTCCAGAATAGACAAATCCACAGAGATGAAAAAAAAGCTCAGCAGTTGATGTGGAAAGAGGAGAATGTGGAGTGAATGTAGGGTTTGCTTCCAGATGTCCCCATCATTTTAGACCAGACAAATGTAAGACTACTTATGCAGATTGACAACTCTCCTGTCCTCAAAACTATACAAAAGTAAACACTGTATCTCAGCTACCCAAAAAATGAACTCATCCTTCTCTGCACCAGTCTCTCATATGATTGCTTAGAAATAAACTGCATTAATTATTATTGCTACAGAGTTGGTTAATTTTTTTTTTTTTTTTTTTGGATTTTCACTGTAGGGCGCGTGCGCTCGCCAGACAGACAGAGAGAGACATAGAGACAGAAAGCGAGAAATCACCCCCCAGGGGGGATGGTCACGCCGCAATCCCTTCTCCTCCATTCTCCTCTCGGGATCTTGGGCACACACGCACACGCGCCCGCCGTGAGTTTTAAGCCACCGGGTCCGGGACACGAACTGTGGTCGACTACGTGGGAGTCCAGCGACATAGCCATTATGCTAACTGCTGGTTCCCGAGTTGGTTAATTTTATCAACATCCCCTCAAACTCTCTCCCCAGTGATTTCTCACTCCCCCATTCCCTCTGTCTCTTCTGGGAATGCATGTGCCCTATAGCAACAAACTGGGGGTGGGACTAGCAGTTAGCATAACGGCTATGTCACTGGACTCCCATGGAGTTGACCACGGTTCGAGTCCCGGACCCAGTAGCTTAAACTCACACCAGGCACATGTGTGTGCAATGCCCAAGATCCCGAGAGGAGAATGGAGGAGAAGGGATTGCGGCGTGACCATCCCCCCTGGGGGGTGATTTCTCGCTTTCTGTCTCTGTCTCTCTGTCTTTCTGGTGAGTGCATGCACCTTATAGCAAAAACCTCTCCAAAATTTAAAAAAAAAAAAAAAACTGCGGGAAAAGAATGAGCATGTACTGTAACTGCACTCTCCTAGGCACCAGAAATACAGCAGCAAATAAGACGCAAGCAAACAATAAAATATATAACACAATATTTCAGAGGAAATATGCATCAGGGGAGAGAGAGGCAAAAGGTGTTGAGAAAGATCTTAAAATTTAGGATCTCCTTGAGAAGTTGTCACTTGAAGGCAGTGAAGGAGCAAATCCATGCAAATACCTAGAAGTCTTCCAAACAGAGGAAATGGTAAACACAAAAGCCCTGAGGCGGAAATGACCAAGGAAAAGCTAGTAAAATAGTTAGCATAGAGAGAAAGAAATGAAAGTAGAAATTAGAGGTCAGGGATGGCAAATCAAGAACAGGAACATAGTCCTAAGGCCTGTGGACTCAGAGAGCTTTGGTCAGCTTTTACTGAGAGGAAGCTACTGGAGAGTCTCTCCAGGACTGAAAAACTCCAATTTACATTTCAATGTGATCACTCTGACTTGTTTATTTACTGAAGAAACAATGGCAAAAACAATCAAACCAATGGGGGTACTACAATAACCTGGGGGAGATGAAGGTGGTTTGGATCAAGTTAGTAGCAGGGGACCAGCAGGTGGCGTAGTGGTTAAGGCCCTGGACATGTGGGAGTGCCCACATGGCTGACCATGGTTCTAGTCCTGGATCTGGTGGCTTGCTTTCTCACTTTCTCTCTCTCTCTCTGGTCAAATAAAAAACAAAACAAACAAAAGAATGAATAAATAAAATTAAATAAAAAATAGCTGACCTCTGGATATATTTTGAACCTGGAGCCAAGGAAATCTCCTGAAATTTGGATTGTGGTTAAGAATGAGAAAAAAGCAAAAATGGCACCATTTTTTTGGATACTGACCAGGTAAAACAACCTGAGTGCCATTCATTGAGATCGGGAGCTCAATTCTGGATGTCTTATTAGACATCCAGAGTGGAAAAGTTACATAAGCAGCTAGATATAAGTCAGCACTCCACACTGAAGATATAAACTTGTTGGGTATCAGCAAGCAGATAGTATTAAAGCCAGAAGACTAGGTAAAATCAATAAAGGAGTGAGAGAAGATAATAAAGAAGTAGCCTGGGCAATCCACTAGACAAAATAAAGATGAAACAAAGCAGCCTCAGCAGGGCCCATCAAAGCATGAGGCAGAATACCCTGGCAAATAGGATGTCCTGAACCATCTCATTGCCTAGTTCTCCTCAGCATAAGGAGGATTTGATATTCGGAAGCAATGAAAGTGGTAAATAAAAAACATACCTTCAATTAAAAAACAATGTATTAGTGGGACTAGCAGTTGACATAATGGTTACCTTGCTGGACTCCCATGTAGTTGACTGGGGGTCGGCTTACACTCACACTGGGTGCGTGTGTGTGTGGGTGCCCAAAATCCAGAAGAAAATGCAGCATGGCCATTGCGGGGAGGGGGGATAATTTCTCGCTTTCTGTCTCTCTGTTCTCCCTCTCCAGCAAGCACACACAACTTGTAGCAAAAATTTCTCTCAAAACAACATGTTAGGGCCAGCAAGTGGCATAGTGGTTAAAGTGCCTGACTTTCACATAGCCAATTATGATTTAAGTCCTGGACCTGGGGGCTTCAAAATTATGCTGGGCATGTGGGAAGGTGTACCCAAAATCCCAAAAAGGAAACTGGAGAAAGGACTGTGGGGCGTAATTTCTCATTTTTTCTCTCACACAGTCTCTTCATCTCTCTCTCTCTCTGAGCACAGGAGCCTCATGGCAAAAAAACAAACAAAAAAACAGCATGTTAAACAAAAATATACTTTTGATTTAAAAAATTAGGTATAAACAGAGGCTTTTAAACACTATTACAGTCTAGACTTTAGGAACCAGTCTCACCTTCCACTCTGAGTTTTCTGCACCTAAATGTACCATCCTATCCATTCCAAGGTTGTTCTCCATCAGTAAATGCTCAGTTGGGTTTAGGCCTTGGTCTACCCACAGATGACTTTGGCCATTAGCCCAAACTCTGTCTCAGACTGGGTATATGATGTATATACATTCTGTAAATACTGTTAAATAACCACACTATTTCTAGAACATATAAACATAAACAGCATAACACTGAATATTCGAGATGAAGAAATATTATAGAAATGACAGTAATGACTGTGGGCAGAATTTCATACTCTGTGGAATTAAAAAGTTAACAGGGGGTTGCGGGGGTGGTGTGGTAATTAAGGCACTCAACTCCCACTGGCCAACCATGGTTGGAGTCCCAAATCTGGTGGTTTGTTTTCCTCACTTACTTTCTCTCTCTCTCTCTCTTGTGAGCACATGTGCCTATAGCAAATTTTAAAATAATAATAAAATTAAATAAGTAAATTAAAAGAAAAAAGCTAACAGGGTTCGGCAATCTAATCAACAGGTCTGTGGGATCAAATGTCCCCGTAACTGTTCAGCCCTAAACAACCCTGGGACTCAATACATATCTAAATATAACCAAAGCTAAGGTATAGATAGGCAGAAGAAAAATCAAAGAATGGGGGTAAAAAAAGTGAAGATAGGAAAGGGAAGCAAATAGAAGCAGAGTCCCATGTAAAGGAAAAGGAGTTTGGATCGGATCATTTCTAAGGTTCTTTACACCCTCGACAGGATTCCTGGGGGTCCGGACACAGACTGTTTATCCCCAGGAGCTGAAACCGGGCAGCTGTTGAAACTCTCTCCAGCTGTAACTAAGGCCACCTTACCTGTCACTAAAGTCACCGCAGAGATCTCGGCTTGGGCGCTCGGCTCCGCCTGCAAAAAGCTGCCCCTTACCAGAGCAGAACGTCCTGGCAGAAAAGGACCGAGGTGACGAGAGGTCGGGCCCGAGAGGCCTTCAAAACCCCGTGGCTGCCTCGGCGGCCCAAGCAGCAACACAAGCACTCGGGAACGGCCGTTGCGATTCAAACGCTCCTGGCTTTCAAACGGCCCCGCGCCGCCGCGCGTCGGCTCCGGACTACGGGTGGCGCGAAGGACACACCACGCGGAGTTCGCCGTTCCTCCTCCCGCCCCTGGGGTACTTCGGGAGGTTCCGCTGGTATTTACTGCCAGATGGGAATGCTTTCAGAGCCAACGCGCTCAAGAAAAGCTCTGGAAAGGACAGGCTGGGTGTCAAAGCCACCGCCAGCCCTCCGGAGGAACAAATCCTGGCTAAAAAGAACATACGCCTGTTTCGATGGTGAAACGTGTTCCCGAACACACGCATCTGTGTTCAGAATGTGTAATGATTATTATGTACATTTTATTACAGGCTTATGTGGCTTCCAAACACTATAGCTTCAAATGTAAAGACTCACTTTAGGGTGAGGCCCAGCAAGTGTCAGGGAAGCTGGCTCTCACACCGGACTGAGTAGTTCGGTCCCAGACCTGCGCCCTGAAAATCGCTGACGGTGTGCGTGTCCAGAATCCTGGACGGGACCAGCAGTTAGCTTAATGGCTATGTCGCTGGACTCCCACGCAGTCGACCGCGGTTTGCGTCCCGGACCTGGTGGCTTAAAAGTCACGCCAGGCGCGTGTGCGTGCGTGCCCAAGATCCCAAGAGGAGAATGGAGGAGAAGGGATTGCGGCGTGGCCAGCCCCCCTGGGGGGTGATTTCTCCCTTTTTGTCTCTCTGTCTCTCTCTGTCTGTCTGGTGAGCGCACGCCCTATAGCAAAAACCTCTCAAAAAATAAATCAGAATCCTGGGATCCTGGGAGGATGGAGGAAAAGGGAGTGTGTGGGGCCATCAACCCTGGGGGGGGGGGGGGGTTTTTAATTTTCTCTTTTCCCCGGGAAAGCACATGTGCCCCCCTTAAGAAAATAAAAAAAAAAAAAAAAAAGGTAGTTCTTGTAATTAAAGCACTTACTAAGTGCCAGGTGTGTATTGAATGTCCATTTCATAAGATATATTATTGTTGGTGCTACAAGAAACCAGGAGGTCATTAAGTCACAGAATTGTTCAGGAGGTTTTCAGAGTCTGCTAGGGGGTGAAGGGTGGGAAAGAACACACACACACACACCCCGTAATGCAAAAGAATGAGGAACTTCCCTGAGAGGAGTGCAAACAACAGCGCTGGACATTGAAAAGAGGGTTACCTCTTCCACAGTTTGGGGAAAATCAGCACTCAGTCTGGACCTAGATTGTTTAATAAGAACTTTGATCACATAGTGGCAACGGCACACATACATGTACCCATACACATACATAGTAACTGTACTTTTCTGGTGAAATAAATTTTGTTGACTTCACTGCCTATTTTATTTCAAAACTTCAGAAAGTTTACCAGCCTATTTAGGGGTATGTTTTATATGGGTATTGGCCCACTGTCTACAGATCTGTAAAAGAAATGGGTGCTTCTGTGTGCATCTTTATTTATAATCATGAAGTACAATTTTTTGATGGAAAGAACAAAAACAGGTAGTACATTTTGTCTCCTCCCCCATTAGCTGTTCAAAATAAAATATAAATCATTTGGAGCCAGCAGATGGTATAGTGGTTACGTTGCTGCATTCCCATATGGCAGACCACAGTTAGGATCCCAGACCTAGTGGCTTGAAAACTACGCTGGGTACATGTACATGCATGCCCAAGATCTCAGGAGGAGAATGGAGGAGAAGGGATTGCCAGCATGGCCATCTCCCCAGGGGGTGACTTCTCACTTCCCAGCTAACATGCATGCTCTAAGGCAAAAATCTCTTTTAAAAAAGTCATTAGACAGACTTGGGCTCGCCTTCCACCTTTCAAAGTCATCTCCATCTTAGACCATCTCCCATGGTCTCTTTTCAGGAGAAAAGGTCTTTCTCCTCTATCCTACAATGATTAGTAGCCCACAGTACTCTGAAACTGACTGTCTTAGTCCATTATTGCTCTCTACTTGAAATTTCTGAGACCAGGTAAATTTAAGACAATAGAAGGTTTTTTTTGCAAAACTCATGATTCTGGTAACAGGAAAGTCCACAGGTGTAAGCCTATAGCACAAACAACAGAAACACAGAAGATGGCGGGCATGTGAAGAGAGTGAGCGTAGGCAGCTGTTTCTCTTTTATAACAACTAGTTCTTGGCCAGGACAAATCCTTCCTCGTGAGAGCTAGAACTCCCTGAGTCTGGAGAAACATCGTTAATCTACTTATGAGAGTGGTGCTTCCATAGACCTCATGACCACCCAATATCAAATTCCAGGGGAACAAGATACTGACCTTCCTCCTTCCATTCTGTATCCAAATCACTGCTATCCTCTTCTACCTTCACCCTCTCTGATAAACATTTTTTCTTTAAGCAAAGCACAATAAAAAAAAGTACTTACTTAACATTTATTTTGTGTCAGGTATTATTTCAATTGTTTTACATTATTGATTCATTTAATTCTCACTACAACTCTGTGTTGTAAGTTACTATGATTGTAAACCTCATTTTTCAAATGAGGAAAATGAGGCACTGAGAGATTTGCCTAAAGTCACAGAGCTAATAATTGACAAGGCCAAGGTTAAAACCCATGTTGAACTTAGACTTCCTCTTTAATACATGTTCTCAAATTCTCTTTCATTCTTCCCTGTCTCACACACAAGCACACCTCTATCTTCAGGGTCTTGCCATTGTTTGAGAACCCTCTCCCAAAAATAGAAGCATGGTGTGTCATCTCACCTTCTCTTTATTTTCTGTAGAGGCATATTAGGTCATCTGAAAAGTCATGACATGTTTTTCTATGCAAAAATGCATCATGACTTTCTTTTTTTTTTGGAGAGATTTTCACTATAGGGCACGTGCGCTCGCCAGACAGACAGAGAGAGACATAGAGACAGAAAGCGAGAAATCACCCCCCAGGGGGGATGGTCACACCACAATCCCTTCTCCTCCATTCTCCTCTCAGGATCTTGGGCATGCATGCACATGCACCCGGCACGAGTTTTAAGCCACTGGGTCCGGGATGCGAACCACGGTTGACTACATGGGAGTCCAGTGACGTAGCCATTACACTAACTGCTGGTTCCCGTCATCATGACTTTCTTGAAGACCTAATATTATAGGTCTCATTCTCTGTCTTTCTTTTTTAAAATTTTTCATCGCCAGGGGGCATGTTCTCTTTCTCTCCAGAGAGAGAAAGAGAAAGCACCTCCCATGGGATGTGGCCAAGCCACAATTTCATCTCTTCTGTTTTTCTATCCTGCCGGGATTTGGGGTACACATGTACATGCACTCGGAATATTCCTCATGATTATAGTCAGCCATATGAGATTCAGCCCCCTTCATCACTGGGCTATGGGGTGAGCCCAACCATCTTTTAAAAAACTATCTGTAATGTTCTATACTTTTTATTAAGTCTTAACATTTTTACAAGTCCTCTATTTCTATTCTTACTGGCTAATAAAATCCTATCTAAAGCCGGAGCCTCAGTGCTTCTTAATGAGCCATTGCTTGTGAAAAGAAACTCTAGGGAGGTGAGATTATTGACATGGGTGTAAGATGAGGCCAAAAGTACGAAGACTCTTGCCTGAACAATAAAGATGGTTATACTTAAAACGATCCTGATCCCATTTTATAACCATAAAAGTACCCCCCCAAGAGGTGATACATAGAAAACATCTGAACTTCACAAGTATAATGTTATTGCCTGTGAAATGCAGCCATGCAAGAGAGAGAAAGGGAAAAAGACAGAGAGAAGTATCCTATCAGGGTCCTATCAAAGGTGGGTGGATCCCCCTTCCCTGGCCTTCCAACTCATTGGAATCTTGGGCACATATGCATGCACCCTGTATGTGATTTTAAGCCAGCTCGGGTAATCCAAACCCATGGTGGGCCACGTGGTTCCCAACTCTGCAATTCAGTTTGCCACCAGCTGTACCACCAGATGGCCTGGGCCTTGTCTTTTGACTCTCAAGGACCTAGTTTGGAAGTTTAACAAGAAAAAAGAAAAGAAAGGAAAAAAGCAGTATTAATAATTTTTTTCTCTTTTCTTTACTAATATTGCATTCTAATTCTCTCTGAGGCCACATGAATGCTGCAGACTGGCTAGGAAAATGGTAAGAACACTCAGGAAAGAAGAAGAAGAAAATTAAAACTTTAAGATATTAATTTCTTACATCTGTATGTTCAGCCAGTCAACTTGACACATCCTAGGGGGTTACTTAGGCATCCCCAAACCATTAAGTCCCCAGATGGCAAAGCTTCCCAGGCCTCCTCATGGTGCTTCTACCTTGGGTCTCACTCCTAATCCTAGTCTGCCTATCCCCATGGCCTGAGACAGAGCTTTCCTTTGCTTCTCCTGTCCAAGTTCAGACTGTGCTTCCTCCTTTGTCTTCAGAATCCATTCCTTCCTCTCTGTTCTGCCTTCTCTGCCTTGGACCACAAACCCTCACTTCTCATTGTTTATGATTCCACAGCCTCCTCCGTTGCCACAGTGCCTCCTGCCACTCCTCTCCTTTAGTCAGTCAAATTCCCACTGCTGATTTATCTTTCTGTTTGAAAACCTGATCTTTCCATTCCCCGGTTTAAACCTTCAGGGATCCCTCAGTAACTTTAGGGAAATATCCATACCCTCTTGTGATGTGGCCTTGAATGTCTCTAGCTCTGGTCTCTCCACTCAGAATCTGATCTATAGTCAGATCTAGTTAGTGAGTGATAGTTCCTGGAACATTCATCTCCAGCACGGGCATGTGCTCTCCTCTCTACTGAGAAAGCCATCTGCCTCACCCCTTCCTGACTGGATCACTGTCATTTCGTCCTTTGGTACTCAGCACAGGTAACACCCACTCCTGGACACCTCCCTAATCCCTCCGGTTTAGATTATTCCTCCTCCAAACTCCTGTAGTGCCTTCTAGTTTCATTAGCCCAACACATATCCTTGAGCGCTGGAATTTTCTCTTCATTTCTGAATTACCTCCTGAGAGTGTCGACTCTCTATCATTCTCCCACATGGTTAGGTGAGTACTTAGAAATGTCTACTGAATAAAAGAGTCAATGAAAACATGGATAACTATACTAGTATATAGAATTCCATCCGTTCTTCAGTGACACAGAATATGCCAACTGGTCTGGGAATACTGATGAACTGGTACTTTAATGTTTTAACAACAATCCCTGAATTGAAGTTTGCTGACTGCCATGGATAGAATTGCCCCTTATTCCTCAAATTCATATGTTGAATCTCTAACCCCTACTGTGGTGGACTGGAGATGGGATCTTTGGGAGGTAATCAGGTATGGATTAGGTCATGAGGGTGGAGCCCTTGCCCTCTTAGATTATAGTCTTTATAGCCAGGCAGAGGGCTCTTACCGAATCCCAACCATGCTGGCATCCTGACCTTGGACTTTAATTTTCAACAGCTATGAGGAAATAGATTTCTGTTGTTTAAGCCACACTGTCTATAGTATTTTGTTATGGCAGCCTGAGCAGACTTAGACATGGAAAGCTTTGGAAGCAGTCGACTGTAGCGCAAGGAAGAAGGAAAAATATAAGGAAATTGAGGTGGTTTTGTTCCCTCACACCTGCCTACTCTTGTAATTACCTGTTTTCCCAATATCTTCTCTTTTTATTACTAAAAACACAAGCCCATGTCCCTCCAAATCAAACCCCAAACCATCCATTGTTTAATGGACTTATCTAAAATCTGAACTTATCTGTCCTGCTTCTCCTCCAACCTAACCCATATCAAGCACCATGATCTGAGAATTAAGCTAGAGAAACCATAGATGAAGCTATGTCTAGCTTTTCAAGAGGAAGAAATGTCTCTACATCATCCTGTTTCAGGAAAAGAACTTCAGACAAGCCAAGCAGTCCATGCCTTTTCACATAGCTGTAGTTTTTAGGAAATTTTTTCTACGCTTGGGATAAGATTTGATATATCATCACAAACTCTAGCCTAACAGCATTATCTAATATGTTTGGTACATCTACTATATAAACACAGGAGAACAACAGTACATGAGAGCACCAAAATATGTCTCTGTTTTTTTTAGAGAGCTTACCATCTCCTTAGAGAGGTAGACAAAAATAATAGAAGCACTTACAAATGGTAACCAAGGTCATGAAGTCTGCTATTGCATTGCTTAACGAAATACCTGAGATTGGGTCAGCCAGGTTCCAAGGTGATTAAAATAGCTGTGTCACACATGGCCGACTCAGTAGTTCAAGTCCCAGACCCAACAGCTTGAAAAACATGCTGGTCGTGTGTACATCCATCCTCAAAATCCTGAGAAGAGAATGCAGTGGAAGGGACTGTGGCATGGTCATCCCTCCTGGGGGAGAGGGACATTTCTCACTTTCCCTTTCTCTCATGCACACACACACACACACACTCTTCCTCTTCTTAGTGAGCACACATGCCCTGTAGCAAATTAAAAACAAAAACAAATACTTAAGACTGGATGATTTATAAAGAATAGAGATCTATTTGACTCACAATTCTGGTGTCTGGAAAGTCCAAAGGCATGGAACTGATGGAAGCAGAGAGGATGGCAGGTACATTCAGGAAAAGAGAGCTGAGGAGAGTCATCTTAGTTTTATAACAACTTGTTGTCAGGTGAACTAACCCATTTTCATGAGGGCTGGAATTTACAGGGTTTTTAATCAACTTCATTAACCCATTCAGGAGGGTGGTGCCTCCATTATCCAATCACTGCTCACTCGGTCTCACTTCTTAGAGGTTTCACCCCCTCCCAATGCCATGGTACTGGTAATCAAATTCCAAAACATTGAGCTTTGGGAGACAAACAATTATCCAAACCATAGCAAGGACATATGCAGGCTTCTGTGACACAGAATAGTGCTGGTGGTATGGAGGAGGGCCCGAGAAGCTCTATGTAAGGAGGCAACGTTAAACTGAAATATCAGGGATGAGAAAGAGCCTGTGAAGAGCAGACAAAGGACCTTCCAAGCAGAGGAAAAGCAAGTTCAAAGGCTTTGGAAAGGTTGGGGGATTGAGAAGATGCTTGGGTGATAGAGGATAGGGGAAGAGGGAGAGAACAGTCCATGATGAGGCTGGAAAGATAGATGGCCTCTTAGTGCAGTAAGAAATCAATGAAGAAATGAAGCAAGAAAGTAGCACAACTTGATTTTTAGTTTAGAAGGATCCCTCCGGCTGATACATAAGAAATAAACAGCAATGTCTTTTAAGCAAACTGTGTTGGAACAATTGCGTATCTGCAGGCCAAAAATGAACCTTTCCCTAAACTTCATACCTTGCACCAAAATTAAACTTAAAATGGATCACAGTCAATACCTAAGTACAGACTCAACTGAAATGCACATATGTGCACCAAAAGACGTGTACATAATTTTCCCAGCAGCATTATCTGTCACGGTCAAAGTGTAAAACAACCGAAATGCTTACCCATAGGAGAAGGCTAAGTAAAGGGTGGTGTATTTAAACAGCAATGATGCTGTCTGCTGCAACCTGGATTACCCTGACAGTGCTGAGCAAAGAAGCTCGTTGCAAAATAACCTGACACTGCACAACTCCATTCATGTAAATCTCAAAAACAGTCAGAAAACCATGACATTTAGGGGTGTATGCTTAACTGACAAAAGATTTAAGAAGGGGGAAAAAGCCACCAAAATGACTACCATCTAAATTAGGTTCATGATCACTTTGGAGGAAGGAAGCAGGAAGGGTGGGGAGGAGAATGAGAGGGGCTCCTGGGGTGCTGATATTCTAGCTCTTATCCTGAGTGAAGCTACATGAGGATTTGCTTTGATAAGTCATTGCACTGGACATTTCGTTTTGAGTACTTCTCTGTATCTTTGTTGGAGTTCACAACGGAAGAGGTTTTAAAAGTAAAGGAAGAGGGGACAGCAGGTGGCATGGTGGTAAAAGGCATTGGACTCCCACATGGCTGACCGCAGTTTAAGTCCCAGACCTGCTGGCTTGGTTTCTCACTTTTTCTCTGTCTCTCTGTGTCTCACTTCAGTCAAATTAAAAATAACAATAATGGTAAATAAAATTTAAAAAATAATTCTAAAGAAATAAAGTAAAAGAAGAAGAGTGTAATGGAAAGTAAGCCTGGGAAGGTTGGTAACCTGTGCCGTGGACTCCATGGAGGGGCTCTCTCTGTGAATTAGATTTTGTCAATGAGAGGTACTCCATGCAATTTGGAAGGCAGAAGTGAGATAGGTCCTGTCCTGCCCTTTGCCTATTTCTCCTGGACAGCGTAGTCAGGTATTTGGGGGACTTCAGAAGATATATTTCAGTGTCTAAGCACTCACTTTGTGGGCACTGATATACCTGCAGTGACAATGGTGATCTCTTGACCCCTGGGACACAACTAGGGTGGGTATTCTTGAATCTGATATAAACTTGACATCCCTGGTCTCGCCCTCCTACCTGGCAGTGAACAGATGTATATCAGAAAAACAAACCATTTTGATCTATACTCACATTCAGTACGTCTGTGACGAGATGTGTAATCTTTTCCCCACATCTGCCAATTCTCCAACATCAGCTGGGTATCCTACAATTCAACTCAATCTTTTTTTTTTTTTCTTAAGAGAAGTTTTTGCTATAAGGCACGTGCTCTCACTGGAGAGACAGAGAGAGAGACATAAATAGAAAACAAGAAATCACCCTCCAGGGGGGATGGCCATGCCACAACCCCTTCTCCTCCATTCTCCTCTTGGGATTTTGGGAACGTACACACATATACCCAGCATGAGCTTTAAGCTATCAGGTCTGGGACTTGAACCGCAGTCAATTATGTGAGAGTCTAGTGATGTAACTATTGTACCGTCTACTGGTCAAGCAATTCAACTCAATTCTGGCACTATTCAGAGTTAGTACATATCTCACAGGTTAAGGGCTCAGTCCCACAAGACTGCCTTCCCCCCACTTCAGATGCCAATTACAAGTAGAAGGTCCTCAGGTTACCCAACTTGTGTCTGACTTGACTACAAATTGAAGCTTCCCACAACCCCTTCTTAAGGTTCATATTTGCTAGATGCCTCCTTACTGCCTGACAAGGAGGAGTTTTCCATCCTCTGTGATTGTGTGAGATTTCTGGGCTGGCTCTGACATCTGGTCACAATCCCAGAACCTTGATATTGTTTGTGCTCTATGACATTCTTTGCTTTCTAACTCAACCGGGGGGAAAAATTGTCTTGATTCTCAGCTTCTTAGGGTAAATAGATACAATGATCAATAGAAAAGACTTTTTGATGCTTTACATGTTAACTGCTCAGTACCTACTTAAACGTATAGAGTAACAAAGGGGTTAGAGGGAGTGAAAATCTCTCTGCTTACTACATGCTGTTTGAAATTATCCTATCACTAAGGCAACAGCCTCAACTGAACATGCTGGGAAGAGGAATAAACTGGATATTCTCCAGACATATGAAAATTGTTGGTTCCATCTCTTTCCTCAAGGAAGATAGTTACATGGAGAGGCTGGTTGGGCTATGTACATATACTACATATTAGAACTATAGAGACAGGAGAAAAAAAACAAGCCCAGAGCTTGTTACCACCAGACCCCCCTTAACCAGAGATTACTACTTCAGTAACATTGACCAAATGATACTGAACCACATGCTGCAGGTTAAAAACAAAAACAAAAACAAAAACAAACTAAAAACAGCAAACCAACTCTGTCTTCAGAAAGCACACAGCTTAGTTAATAAATAGATACAATACAATGCGGTAAGTAGATAACAGAGGACAAAGAGCGTTACTGTGCTTGAGGTTGGAGGAAGATTTCATTGACTTGTGTCTTGAAGGATAAGAAGTTTGCATAAAGGTCCTGATTGGTGGAGGAAGGGGGCATAGGGGAGGCAAACATCTCCAGGCAAAGAATAGAATGCTAGAGAGATGAGAAAGGATGTAACAGTACCAGAGGGATAAAGAACTGAGAAAATAGAGAGGGGTTAGATAGGGGGATTTTCTGATGGTGAGAATTTGGATTTTTGTTTTCTGGGTTTTAGGGAGCCATAGATGGACTTAAAGCAGGAGAGTGATGTGATCAGAATCATGTGTTAGATGGAGAGACCTTCTTGGGGTATACTAGAGGGGGAGACAAGGGCAGATTGTCATGACAGTCCGGATAAGAAATCAAAGGGGTTCATTAAACTGACCAGTGGCAGCAGGCTAGAAGGAAAAAAAAACTAATGGGGGCAGTGTTAAGGGGTAGAATTAACTGCATGGCTAGAGAGATCATTAAAGGATTTTTGCAGGATTAAAAGGTGATTGACCCTTCAAAAAGACTATTGGAACATGGTCAAAAGAGAAAAGCCAAAAGAGATTTGCCAGATATTGCTCCTCTGTGGCCAGGACAAGTAGAGTTCTGGAAAAAGGGAGTTAGGAAAAGCGTTCGCCAAGCTGGCTTACACCTTTGAATTCATGTTGTGGTTTAGGCCTAAAAATTTAATGAACTATGGTTAAAAATTCCAGGCTAGACCAAGACTCAAGGGAAGCCTAATTCATCTGTTCTAAGTTTCTTTAAAAAAAATACTGTTTGAAACATGTATAATATTTATTTTAATTTGTATTGAGTTACATGCAGTGAAATGCACAGAAATTATGTACACAGTTAATAAGTTTGACTAACACAATACACAAGTGTATATATAACTCTTTCACATGTATTACAAATGTTTAATTACAGCCTGTGGTTTATCTTTGAGTATTCTTGCAATTTTTTGATAAGAAGAAGTTTTAAATTTTGATGAAATTTACTTTAACTTTTTTTAGGGAAGTTTCCCTCTTTTTTTTCCAAAATTTTTAGAGCAACATTGAGTAGAAAGTACGGATTCCCCATACATCTCTGTCCCCACACACACTTAGTCTTTCCCACCATCAACACACCCAAAAGAGGTGTACACTTGTTATAAATGTTGAACCTACACTGACATATCACCAAAGCCCATGGTTATATTAGAGTTTACTCTTGTTGTACAGTTAGTGAGTTCGGACAAATGTGCAATGACATTTGACCACCCTCACAGAATCCAAATAGTTTCAGTGCTATAAAAATCCTCCAGACCCCACGTATTCATTCTCCCCTTCTAATACCTGGAACCACTGAACTTTTCATCGTCTCCATACTGTTAGCTTTCCCAGAGTATCCTGTAGTTGGAATCATATAGTCTGTAGCTTTTTCAGCTCAGCTTCTTTCACTTAGCAATAAACATTGAAAGTTCTGTTTTGTTTCTTATGACTTGATAGATTTGTGGTTGTTTTGCTTTGCTTTAATTTAGTATTGAATAGAATTCCATTGCTTAGATATACCTCAGCTTGTTTATCTATTCACCTGCTTAAGGACATCTTGGTTGTTTCTAAGTTTCATTAGTTAGGAAGGAAGCTGATATAAATATTCACATGTGGACTTTTCTTTTTTTAAGGGATTTTTGCTATAGGGCATGTGAGCTTGCTGGAGAGACAGAGACAGAGAGACAGAAAACGAGAACCAACCCCCACCCTCAGGAAATGGCCATATCACAATCCCTTCTCCTTAATTTTCCTCTTGGGATTTGGGCATGCACCAGCATGATTTTTAAGCTGCCAGGTACAGGACTCAAGCCATAGTCGACCATGTGGGAGTCTAGCAATGTAACCATTCTGCCATTTGCTGGTCCACGTATGTAGGCTTTTTTTTTTTTTTCTTTCAGAGAGGGATTTTTGTTATAGACAGAGAGACAGAGATAGAAAGTGAGAAATCACACTTTTCCCCCTTCTGGATGACCACGCAACAATCCCTTCTCCTGCAGCTTCCTCTTGGGGTTTTGGGCACACACACATATGCACCCAGCACGAGTTTTAAGGTGCCAGATGGGACTGCGGTCAACTATGTGGGAGTCCAGCGATGTAACCACTACATCATCTGCTGGTCCTGTTTGTAGGCTTAGAAAAAGATAATTTGCAGATTTGGGGGCATGCATGCACGTGCACCTGTTGTGTTTTTCAAGCCATTGGATTTGAGACTAGAATCATACAGCCAACCATGTGGGTTCCTTCTGATTTAACCACCATACCACCAGCTGACCCCATATGTAGGTTTTTGTATGGGCATAAGTTTTCAACTCATCTGAAATAACAAGAATCTAAAACATTATCACCATACCCAAGGTCATCTAGTTTTTGCCTATGTTATCTTCCAGGAGTTTAATAATTTCACATTTTTATTTCAGGTCTGTGATCCATTTTGAGTTTATTTTTATGAATGGTTGTATTAGGTTTTCCTAGGGAGACAAAACCAATAGGTTTGTATAAATATATAAGGGACTTATTAGGGGGATAATTTCAAGCAATTGTGGCAGCTAAGAAATCCCACAATAGGCCACCTACGAACTGAAGATTCCTGGGACTGATTTTTAAATTAATATTATTTTTAATTTACAAATGATAATTGTATACATTTATGGGTTACAAAGTGATGTATACAAAGCAGAATGATGAAGTCAAGCAAATGAACAGTGAGCATTTTTTTTTTTTAGGTTTTTGCCATAAGGCAAGTGTGCTCACTGGAGATAGACAGAGACACAGAGAGGGAAAGTGAGAAATCATTCCTTAGGGAGGGATAGCTATGGTGCAATCCCTTCTCCTCCATCCTCCTCTTAAGATTTTGGGCATCTACACACACATGCCCAAGGTGATTTTCAAGCCACTGGATCCAGGATTCAAACCGTTGTTGACCACGTGGAAGTCCAGTGCCTTACCCACTACACCACCTCCTGGCTCCAGCGAACACTTTTTAATTGGTTTCATGGATTAAATGATAGATAATAGTGTTTTTTAAAATCAGAAGACACATAATATCTACTTGTCTTTCTTTTTATGATGTCAGAGTTACTTAATCCCTAGATTTATTAATTTATTGGAGGTTATAAGATAATGATATTTTAATTCTGCTGGTATTTTTTCACTCATTAATTTCCTTTCAATTACTATTTTGTGTCCCAGTTATATCATTTGTATAATAAAGGCAGAATAAGCCCAGCAGCAGTGGCACAATGGTAGTGCAATGCTCTACAATGCTGGATTCCATATAGAAGATCAGGGTTTGGTTCCCAGATTGATGTGTACACACTAGGCTTATGCATGTGCCCATAATTCTGACTGGCTGGGAAGGCTGGAGGGGAGATTGTGGTATGAGACTCTGTCGAGGTTGTTTCCTTTTGTCTGCTTTTTTTTTTTCCTGTTGTTGCTTTTGTTATAGGGCATATGTGTTTGCCAGAGAGAGAGACAGAGAGAAAGAGAGAGAGGGAAAGTGAAATCACCCCTCAGGGTGGATGAACATGCTGCACTCTCTTCTCCATTCTCCTCTTGGGATTTTTGAGACTGGAACCACATAGCTGACCTACACACCACCTGCTGGTCCAAGGGTGTTTCTTTCTTCTGCACTCACTCATGAAATAAATAAATAAACTAAAAAACAAAACAAAACAAAACAAAAACAAAAGCAAACAACCAGAATAGATACTTCATTCTTTCCATCTATTTATCAGTTTTCAAGGTAAAGAACTGGTCAAAGGAGACTAGTTAGGCTTTTTATTAGGGGGTTGGGATTTTTGCTATAGGACTCATACACTTGCTGGAGAGACAGAGAGACATAAAGTAAGAAATCCCCCCCACGGTGATGGCCATACTGTAATCCCTTTTCCTCCGTTCTCTTCTGGGGATTTTGGGCACACACACACACACACACGACCAGTCTGAGTTTTAAGTCACCAGGTCTGGGACTCAAACTGTGTTCAACTATGTGGGAGTCCAGTGATGTAACCATTACACCATCTGCTGGTCCCAAAATTAGTTAGGTTTTAAAAATATATTGTTCTAAATATTTGGACTTCTACAGATTTGATGAACTTCAATTAATTGCAACTATTATCCTTCCTTACACCCACACAATGACATCTTTGACCAGTGGGAACCTCTTCAAATTGGCTCTTGGTCTTATTGACATAATCTTAATAGCTTCCTTTTCGATCACTTTCTTTTTAATTCATATGGCTCAAGCTCATATTGTACATTTCTCATGGCATACGCAGCATCAGTCATTTCTCCAAAAAGTCTCATATTTTTCTTTTTAAAGTGGGAAATGATATTTCAAGAACATAATCTGAATGCCAAAAATTATTATTACTTCAGGGTGGTCACTCTTTGTAGGTCTATTTCCTAAACACACTTGTAGCCAGACTTCTCTAGGGTCACCCCACTTCCAAAAGCAGCTACTGCCGCTGAGACCTAACCTCTCCTATCTGTCAAGTCATTTACCATTTGTGCCATGGCTTTCCAGTTTCAAGAATGTTCTTGGTTTAGTCCCCCTCCTGTTAGCAGAATCTTGTAGGTTTATGCCTTTAAAAGACAACATTGCTATATCAACTTTTTACAAGGTTTTGGAAGGGAGTGAAAGAAGGCACATATGTCCAACCTATCTATCTTTTTTTTTTTAATCTCTGAAGTTCTCTCTTTTATATTGGTATTTCTGGTCCAAGTACAGGCTTCTTTACTGCACAGTCTTATTTATAGCCTTGTTAGTGACAAAATGCATCAGACCAGAAGACACTGGCATGAGTTGTGCCTAGGTATGTTTCGTTTCACCTCATGTCTGACACTGCCTTGCTTATTCCTCGGTAATCACCACGTCTCTTATTATAAAACCCTGAGCCTGTGTTCTCCTAAAGACATCTCTATTCAACACATGTCTGGTTGAGTTTGGTTTCAGACTTATTCATGGTTATTGTCCTTTCTTGGTTATTAACCATGTTACAGAGTGACTGGTCACCAAAACTATATTCAGAGCCCTCTGATCACCAAGCAGTTACAGGCTGCGACAGAAATTCTCATAGCTGAGGAAGTCCTTAATATCTGACTTCTAAGGGAGGTAGACTGCTCCAACAGGAAGCAAAGTTTAAGAAAGGATGGTACTGATCTGACTACAAAGCATGGAATATCATCAAACTGGATCTCCTTTTGGCTTGATGGAATCTGAGTTCTATTCTCCACTCTACACTCTAGATGAAGAGACTTCGCCAGAATCATGATTTACTTCAAATCATTTTTAAAACCCCAATGTTTAAAGTCTCTGGAAATTGTCCTAAGGGCATATAGCAAATAAAGAAACATTTATTCAAGAAAATCTAGTAAAACTTGGTAAGAACAGCAAGAGTTTGTGGCATTTGAACCATGACTCATATTTTATATGAGGCAGCCAATGGCAAGGTGGTTAAGGCAACTGACTCCCACATGACTAACTACATAGTTTGAGTCCTGGACCTGGAGGCTTAGGACACATACTGGGCACATGTGCATATATGCCAAAAGTCCTGAGAGGAGGGAGAAATGGAGGAGAAGGGATTGCAGTATGACCATTCCCCATGGTAGGGAGAGTTATATATATAAAATAAAGAAAGGGGAAACAAAACACCTACATTATTTGTTTTGGAAGATATTTTGCTTTGCTCCATTGATTTCTTATATTCCAAGTAGTTTGTAGGATGAGTGAATGACTTGATTCTTCTTGTAAAGGAGGAGAAAAGGAAAAGAAAAGGAAAAACTCATAATTATCAGGCAGAGCAACATGGAATTAAAAGTGGAAAAGAAGGCACTAGTGATATATTCCATTTACCTCCAGCAAACACCGCATAGGGGATGCCTTGACCACAGACTATGCAGCGCCAGAAATGTGTGCCGACTCCTTTTCTCAAATGTGACATATTTTCCATCTAACTTGATTCTGATCTTTGCTGTGACTGCCTGTGGCCACTCAGTTACTGGAAACCTACCATGCCAGTTCTTTGCTAAGTGGCTTTGGCAGGGACTTTGCTGGCATTTAATCACAGTAAGAAGGCTCCAGAGACTTTATTAGCTGGTAAAGAATTACAGAGATATTAGCCCAAGTTGGATGAAGTCCAGAGCAGCTGTACTGCTCTTCAATTACAGGAGAATTTCTCAGAGATATATTGTGTTAATAGAAAAAAAAATCCTGGGATTTTAATCCCAATAGCATTAATAAAGAACATAAGTGTTTCTTATTTTACAAAATAGCTGTATTCCTGAAAATTGTTCTATAAATCGGACTTTTCATATCTAAGCCTACTTCTCCTTCCAATACATTATATTTCCAAGGTGCTTAATTTCCCTTTGTGGCTAAATGTCAATGTATATACTCTTTCTTTCAGTTCTAGTTTTCCAAGTTTCTCTGACAGGTACTTGAATATAAAAAATGTAAATATACAAAGATAGCTGTCTATTTAGAGAATTGTTTATTAAATATTTTGGAAAAGTGAATATTCACTCAATATTTTAATTTTTATATGTTGACAGGAATTAAGATTCAGTTTCATCCAAAATGCACAGGGGCTGGGTTAATCTTCTATATTGTATTTGCCTGTAATTAATATATACTGCCTGAAGGTGGAAGTGGTGCATTGGCCACTGAATGAGATTAGGATGCTCTTTCTTTTGAAATCATATATAAAGATATTTTCACTGTTGAAATAAGTACGATTAGTGTATTTTCCATTAGCCATTAAATATTATAATTCCCAATTTAATTTATTCCAATTCTTGATTAACTTTCATTAGTGTTTCTTACAGTAATTTTATGGAGTATTAGTTTCCTGCGTAATAATTTTCTATGCTGCATAACAAATTACCACAATCTTAGCAGTTTAAAACAACAAACATTTAGATTTCCACTTTCACAGAGTAAGTATGAAGCACTCCACAGTCTCTAGCAAAACAAGTGTAAGTGGCAAAAATCATTTTTAAAACCCCAGTGTTTAAAGTCTCCGGAAATTGTCCTAAGGGCATATAGCAAATAAAGAAATGTTTATTCAAGAAAATCTAGTAAAATTTGATAAAAACAGCAAGAGTTTGTGGCATTTGAGCCATGACTCACTCCCTCCCTACTCCCAGTTTTCAGAACTTCCACTCCAAGTAGGTAAAGCCAAGAACACAGGGCTCTCTCCCCACAGCTCTCACTTCAAGGCTATGATACTTTCCTGAGAGGAGCAGTCACCAGAAATTTTTTTTAAAAAATCACTCCCAGCTATGTGTTGAAGGGGATAAATTCCTGATGAGTACAGCCAAGAGAGCTGATATTCCTCTTCCACCGAGCTCCCACTGATGGAGTGTTGGTTCTCCATCAAGTGCATCAAGCTAAAAAATTTGGAGCTCTCATTATCCTTGCTTCAGCTACTTTATTAGGGGGAAGATTTTATGGTATTCTTTGCCATTCTCTGCTCCTAAAATGGGGTATCACTTAGAGAAAAGCAGACCACTGTCCCCATCCCCAGCTCCAGAGCTGGGGCTCAGAAACTTTATCCAGAGGGAGAAGAAAGCCTGAAAGAGAGGCTTAAAGTTCTCTTCAATGAAACTAACTTTATCCTAGAGTTTGAGGACATTAAGTCCTCCAAAGTATTGAGGTTTTGGCAATAAGCAATTAAGAAGAAGCTGGCTAGGTCATGAAAATGACAAACAAAACCATAGGTAAGACAGTTTACCAAAGAGCACTAGAGAGAGACAGCTGAGAAGAGCAAAAATTACCTTTCCAAAGAGGCTCGCATTTAGTTGGAAATGACTATGGAGTGATTTATGGCCCAGAATATTGCAGACAATTATAGAGAAATAAACTGGGAATTAGTGGAGTCAAGCAACTGGGTAGGATCAAGTAAAGAAACAATCAAAGAGAACCCTACCATGACAATTCTTATCTGAGTGATTGTGTACATGCCCAAGACTGTGTCCTATGGGGAGCAACATCAGAAGCTTTACACTGCTGGGAAAAATAGACTTCACTAAAGCAACTCCACTGTTTCACTAAAGACAAGACGCAGCCCAGCCTTGTTGCCGGTGGTTAAGGAAGACAGATCCCACATGGCCAACTGCAGAGCTCAACTCCTAAACCTGGAAGTTTGAAAAAAATACCAGGCTTGCGTGTGTGTGTGCCTGTTCAAAATCCTAATGAATAGAGAGATGGAGGAGAAGAGATTGTGATGTGACTATGCCCCATTGGGGGTGCTTTCTCCTTCTCCTTCACTCTCTCTCTGGTGAGCACATGCACCTTCTGCCAAATAAATGAATAAATAATCAAATAAAAATTATCCCCTAGGTGGGATGGGGATGCTAGTACCCATATTCGTTATTACCTAAAGTGTCCAAATTTCTTTTTCTTTATTTTACTTGGGATAGGATTATTACCTTATAAAAGGACTTAAAGAGGTGAATTTGGCCCATTTCTTCTACCATGTGAAGACACAGAGTTCAACCTCTTTAAAGAATGCAGCAACAAGGTACCATTTTGGAAGCAGAAAGCAGCCCTCACCAGACAGCAAACCTGCCTGTACCCTGATATTGGACTTTCCAACTTCCAGAACTATAAGAAATAAAATTCCCAGTCTCAGGTGTTTTGTTTTAGCAGCACCAATAGATTAACAATATGTGCAGAAAACAAACTGTGAAATAGCAGACATAAATCTTACTTTATTGGTAATTACACTAAATGTTAAAGGATTAAACACTTCAACCAAAAGGAAGAGATTAACTTTAAAAAAATGGGAGATAATGGCCTAAATAAAATCAAACTGATTTTCTTTTTTCTCTAAGAGCCTTGAATAAATTTGGGATATGTTGGTCTACATTATTCTAGTGAGTCATAAATCCTATCTTGGAGTCAAATTTGGATGCACTTTTGGTTAATTTTGTGTCAACAGTTTGTCCACAACATTGTAAATTCATTGTAAAATCAAAGCTTTTTTAGTTTCTTTAACACAATTGTTGGTTTTATTACTTCTTACTCTTACACTTTCCCATTTTTACTACTAGGAAAATAAGGTTCCAGGAAGAGAATATTATCTCTTCTCTAGCTTTCTGGTTATCTTGCCCCCCCCCCCCCCCACCACTCCATGTGGGATAATTAGGAAGACAACGAGTCTTTTAACAGTATAATATTCCTAATAATGAGAATGACTCTGAGGCAATTTTTTAAAGAAAGATTTTTGCTACACGGTGTATGAACTTGCAAGAGAGAAAGAAAAAGAAAGTGAGAAATCACTCCCCAGGGAGCATAGTCATGCTGCAGTCCCTTCTTCCCTCAGGATTTTTGGGCATGCATGCACACACACCTGACATGAGTTTCAAGCTGTCAGGTCCAGAACTCAAACTGTGGTTGGCCATGCAGGATTTCAGCACTTTACCCGCTATGCCACATGCTTACCCTAAAACTTTTTTTTTTCCAGTGAACCTCACAACTTTTTACTTCTTTATTAACAAGAAGTATTCCCGATATTAGCTACCAAAATGTTACTTATAAATAAAACACTTCTTTGCAGCTTGTTGCTGTTAGTTATCTGCATTTTTCTGCACTTTCCAATTCAAACCATTTCTTACAAAATATTTAAATATAACTTTAAACAAAGCTAACCGTTATTTTGAGTCAAGTGTTAGGTATTAGGTCATACTTAATTTTATCTTTTAATTTTATATTATCTCCCAAGGCAATCTTATCTTTCTCCATGGCTCTAGTGCTTATCTAATATATGGATAAGTACCAACAGCTTCTAATTTTAAATCTCTAGCTCAAGACTTACCTGATGGATTTTCTTTTTGACAACTCTACCTGGATATCTCAGGTAACACCTAAAACTCAGCATGCCTCAAAGTGAGCCTGTGTTTCTCTCCCACTCCTTGCTATATCTGAAGAACTCCACTGCTCTGTCAATGCTTCCAAAAATCTCTGCTTCCCACTTTCATCCAATCAACTCCTCTCAATTCTACCTTCCTAATATATCTAGAATTTACCTAACCTCTTTATGCCTCAGTTTTTTCATTACTTAATAGAAATGATAATAGCTGCCTTAATTACCTTACTGGGAGTGATGGTTTGAATGTATCTCCCCAAAATCCATGTGTCGAGATTTGGTTCTGGTTGTGAAGTGATTAAGAGGTTGGAAATTTAATCTGATCATAGTTTTGAAAGTTGAGATCTTTGAGAGGTGGTTAGAATTAAAGTCATAGAGTTGAATCCTGGTGGGTTTATAAGGAGAGGGAATGAGACAGAGACACAAGGACAGAGACATACATACTCTTTCTTGGTCTTGCCAATTTATGCCTGCATCATATTATCCATCAGCAAGAGGACTCTCACCAGAGTGACCTCTTGACCTTAGACGTCCAACTGTAAGCTAAATAAGTCTCCATTCTCATACATCTCCCAGTTTTGGATATTCAGTTATAAAGCAACAGGGAACAGATGAGAATAATGGGCAATTATGTGAAGCAAATCAGATAACCAGTAAAGCTGCCTTAAATTAGGTCACTTTATGCAAATACAAGGGCTTATTTTTATTATTTATGATGATAATCATGATGATTAATCACTGATTGATTAAAAATGGTTGGCTAGCTTAAAGAAGCATGGCTATTCAATCAGTTTATCCTTGATTGATTGAATAGAATTAAAGCCATTTCTCATGGTTTTTCACTACTATGGACATAGAACAATCAGTCATTTACTAGGATGGTGGTTCTCAAGCTTTAGCATATTTTAGAATCATATAGAGAACTTGTTAAAACACAGACTTCAGGACCTCCTCCCAGAGTTTGATTCCAGGTCTAAAACTTTGCATTTCTAACAAGCTACCAAGATATGTCAATATTGTTAGTTCAGATATCACAATTTGAGAATGACTGCCCTAGAAGGATAGAAATTTAAAAAATGTTTTTTCATTTAGTTATTTTAATTTGCTATAGGACATGTGTGCTCCTCAGAGAGAGAGAAAGAGAGAGAAATCACCCCTGGGTGTGCTATCCACACCACAATCCTTTCTCCTCTACTCTCCTCTCAGGAATTCAGGCATACCCACAAGCCACCAGGTCCAGCACTCAAATGACAAAGTTGGCCATGTGAGATCCAGCTGCCTTACCTGACACTCCACCTACTGGCTCAGAAGAAAGAAATCTTTTATTCTTGTTATAAATTGTGATAGTGCCCTGAAGGAAAATTTCAGGGCAATATGAAAACTTTTTAGAAAGGGGCCTCTGGGGCCAGCAGGTGGCATGATGGTTAAGGTGCTGGACTCCCACACGGCCGACCATAATTTGAGTTCCAGACCTGGTGACTTGAAAATCATGGCAGGTGCATGTGCATGTGTGCCTAAAATCCCAGGAGGAGAGTGGAGGAGAAGATATTGCACTTGGTCCATCCCTCTTGAGGGGTGATTTCTCACTTTCCCTCTCACTGTTTCTGTCTATCTCTCCAGCAAGTGCATGTACCCTATGACAAAAACCTGAAAAAAAAATACAGACCTGTCCTAGTCTGGGAAATTCCCAGATGTCCTCAAGAAGGAAGAAACACTTGAGCTGAAATCTGGATTATATGGGTTGTAGTTATCATAAGGGGGTGGTAGGTAGGAAGAATTGCTAGACCCAGGAAGACCATGTCAAAGATTCTGAGACTGGATGGAGCTCAACTTTTTTTTTTTTTTTTGAGAGATTTTCGCTATAGGGTGCGAGCACTCGCCAGACAGACAGAGAGAGACATAGAGACAGAAAGCGAGAAATCACCCCCCAGGGAGGATGGTCACACCACAATCCCTTCTCCTCCATTCTCCTCTCGGGATCTTGGGCACGTATGCACATGCACCCGGCATGAGTTTTAAGCCACTGGGTCCAGGATGCGAACCAGGGTCAACTACGTGGGAGTCCAGCGACATAGCCATTACGCCAACTGCTGGTTCCCGGAGCTCAACTTTTGATACTCCTGAGGGGATGAAAGGCCATCATGCTAGAGTACAAAGGATGAAGAGAATGGAGGCTGCAGCTGAGATTGGACTTGAGGAATCCCAGTACATGATGGTCAGGGAGAAAGTTGAGCTGGCAAAGGATGTGAAGGATAATCAATAAGAGATTAGTGAGAAACTAAGATTGTGGTATAAATGAAATCCTGACAAACAGAAGAAGGTGAATGTTAGTGAGTGATCAGATATAATGAAGACTACAAAAGGCCTTCTTGCAGAAGTCATAGGCAAGCTTAGGACTATTTCAGTGGTCCTGAGGAGGTAGATGCATTGGAACATGCTGAGAGGGAGTGGAAAGTGAGGAAACGAAGTCAGCAAATGATGTTTTTGAGAGCTGACTTAAAAGAAGAGAAAGATGGGTGGTAACTGGAAGTAGGACCAAGGAATTGTGTTCTCAGGCCTTGCTGGAATTTTAGAATTTCTAAATTAAGTCTGGACTCTTCATCCACTCAATATTTACAAGATATATGACAGAGGCCCCAGGTGACTAGCAACTAGCTGTGTATACAGTTCTCCCATATGTGAACTGGAGCAGAACAGGCAGTTCTGTGTACGACATTAAGGTACAAGAGAGTTCTTACTAGTAATACTTTTCTTCTGTATAAATTGTGAATTTTTCTTCCAGGCTATACATGTTTAAGGTCATGAAATACTGGAGCTAGAGAGAACAGAGAGATTATCTACTACGACTCCTTCTTAGAGTGTCAAAAAGGCTAAGTAGCTTGCCCAAGGACACACATGCAGTTAGGGGCAGATTCAGGGATAGAGCCCATATCTTCTACTTCCCAGTTCAGGGAATTTTCCATCACCCCATGCCAAATTACACATGCAAGTGTCAATTTCTGCATTGCATATAGTCTAACCATTCTTTGAAATGGTAGTGTTAATGAATTCCATAAGTCTGCTTATTTTCCATATTCTGCCAATTAATTGTGGTTTGGAGGTAATTCCAAAGCCCTGGATTATAAAGTGCATCGTCAGCTGTTTTTTGAAGGTAATTCATTCCAAAGCTTGGACCAATTACATCCAATAGTTAGCAGCATTTGTCTCTAAATGCCCTTGAATAGAAAATCAATAGTCTTGTTTGAATAACTGTGGCACTGGAGAAGGCAGGGTCTCCATAAGACCTAGAGAAATAGATATGCTTGGCATTGGTGAGGGTCAGGTTTAAAGTACCCCACTGTTACCTGGTATTAATAGATGACCAGATACAGTGGTCTATTTGAGGAGTTGCCTTCTGAGTTCTCTTTGTTGTTACAGCCAGAGACAATAGTACAACGAACTTATTGTTATTTCTTATCTTGCCCATCCTCCCTAAGTAATCTGAACTCGGCTTCTACCAGCTGGGGAATACCAATTTCATTGGAAACTGGGAACATCTTCTACTGCATCAAAAACTAGTGATTTTCCCCGACCAGCAGTGCATCCAGGAAAATGGGGGGGGAAGTACATATTATCCATTGTTAAAATAAAAGCTATTTTCATGCCCAAGGCTTTTGGGGATCAGATTAATCTTTGGTGGTCTCTGCTGTTCAAACCAATCTCTCAACAAAGTAAAGATTAGTCCTATACTGCTCTGTGTAGCAATGTGATCCTAGGCAAGTGATACCATCGTTAAATATCAAAGCTGAAAAGTATAGAAGAGAAAAAAACAATTTACCTCTACTCTTCTAAGTTCTTGGCTGGGACCCCCGTTATAAAAGATAGATTAACAAGAGAAAAATATAAAGATATTTATTAACATTTATATCTTGAGCCAGCCCCATAACCTGGCTGGTTAAGAGAGCTGTATCCCATATGACTAACTGTGGTTCAAGTCCCATCCCCTGTGGCTTGAAAAACATGCCAGCACATGTGGGTGTGTACCCTTAAATCCTGACAGGTTAGAGAAATAGAGGAGAAGAAATTGAGGGTGCTTTCTCTTTCCCCTTTTCTTACTCTCTCTCTCTCTCTGATGAATACAAATGCCCTCTGGCAATTAAAACAAAACAAAACAAAAACAAAACAAAACATGTATATCTAATAGATGCAAGGGAAAAAAGAGATGTAAAGTAATTCTCAGAGAGGTGGCTTCAAAATCCTGCTTATACAGCATCTTCAACAAAGACAAATACATTCTTTTTTTAAAAAAAATTATTTAAATTTATTTATTTGCATTAATTCACTGTACATCATTACAGCATACAAAATGAGATTTTCCATCCAGGGTACACTGTATATTGTCTCAATCAGACACATCAACAAACATGTTATTGTCAGCAAATAATTTTCCATTTCTTGTTTTCTGTATGTTTTGCTTTTATCCCCCCATCCTTGATTCCCTATCTCTTACCCTCTGCCATCTCCCACTCTCTTCCCACACTGTCTC
>NW_006159863.1:1216097-1229956 GCF_000334495.1 Tupaia belangeri chinensis | reverse complement strand
GTATCTAGTACTTCTCGTATATTATTCTCAAATTTTTGGGCCATTTTCTTAGTCTTCGTGGTGGATTTTTCTAGGCCAGCCATTTTCTGTTCTACGTCTGAGATTGTATTTTCTGAATGATCTAGTCTGCTTTTAATACTTTCAAGGGAGATTTTGACTTCCTGTATTATAGACTTCATCTCTAACAGTTTCGTTTGAGCCTTTTGTAAAGTGTGTAATTCCTCTTTTAGATCTTGCAAGAATTTCCTCATCTCCTGGAACTTGTCAACTTCTTTCTCCTTTCTCTTTAGCAGTTCATTGTCTCTCTTCTCTTCTATCTCTGTTAGCTTTGACATTATGAATGCTCTAAATTCCTTATCAGACATTTCTGTGATTTTCACCAAACTGTTTGTGGATGAAGAAGAGTTACTCTTTTCCCTTGGAGGAGAAATATTTTTTTGATTTCCCATATTTCTTGTGATCTGGCAGTGATTTCTTGTCATCTGATGGATGGTGTGTTTTATTCAAATTCTTGAAGTTCAGTCTGAATGTTCAGGAGCAAGCAGACAGAGGTAATCTAGAATCTCTTTGTCGTTCTGCTGTGATCGCTGGTGCAGCAGATTCAATAGATATTGAGGAATATTTTAACCCTGATAGTATTTGGATGTTTAGCTACAGTGCCCTTAGATCCATCTAGTTTGCAGGAGCCATGAGGAATCTTCTTCTGAAGCCTGGCCTCTCCTGCCTAGTTCGCAGTAGCCATGAGGAATTTTATTCTGAAGGCCTGGCCTCTCCTGCCATGCTACCTTGTTTGCTGGAGGCTGAATTATCAGTAGAAAATCTTCATTTCTCATGTGCCCTGAAATACCTAGTTCACAGTAGCCATGAGGAATCTTCTTCTGAAGGCTGACAAATACATTCTTAAAGAAGTGATAAGACAAGGAAAATAGACCGTGAGTCTCCAGGGATGGCAAATTGTGGAAAGGCAAATATATGTGAAACTAATGGTAGATACAGGCTAGTTGGTAAGATTAGCTATGTAGATTCTTCTGTGGTAGTCTCTAGGCTAAGCGTCTAAAATCATCGTCAGTGGCAATTTAGTTCTTCCTAGTAGAGATGGAAGAGAGGCATATTTTCAAATTTACGTTCTGTTTTTTGGCATGCCGAGGAGGACAGAGAACTTTAATTATATGTGTTTTTAAATTGACTTCAGCTCAAATAATCCTTATGCTAAAGTGACACATTTTGGGGTGGTATGTTCTGCTATCCTTCAAAAGGCTTTCTAAGTTCACGTCCTCTGATATTACAGATGAGAAAACTAGGCTCAGGGAAATGAAGCCTCTTATATCCTATACATGTGTGGTGGTTCCTGCCTTCTCTCTCTGTTCTCAGTTTTCTCATCTATAGAGTAAGGGGCTTGATCAAGATGACATCTAATATCCTCTCCACCTCTGACATTGAGCACTCTAAAAGTCCCTTCCAGCCTTATTACTCGATGTGGTTGTGGGAAGCAGCCTGTGGTTTAATAACCTGAGAGCTTACTAGGAATGCAGAATCTTGGGCCCACTCCAGACATACTGAATGAGAGTCTGCATTTGAACAACCTCCAAGTAATATATTGTATATTCAGGTTAGAGTAGCTTTAGGAATCAGATGGCTTTTAGCCCTGAGATAGTTTGTGTTCTTTTCCTAAAGCTTTCAGTTCTTTCTCTCATTAGCCCATAGGTGTCACCAGAGAGCTGACACTGAAGAGGAGGGAAATAGGCATTTTTACCTACTAACATTTTTTTCTGTCGGTGCAATTCATTGGCAATAACTTATTAGATATTGTAGTTTCCAAGAAGATTCCATTATGTTTGTGGTTGGGAAATTTCTACTGGGTAAGATGAACTTTAAAAGCAATGTTTTTAAATACCATGGGATGAGGATATTTCCTGGTAAAGTAAACACCCTTCTGTGACCATCTCTCCAAAATTACACCATCACCAGTCTCTCTCTTCTCTCTAGTGCAGAAAAGAGAAAATGTTTTCTTTCTTTCTTTCTTTTTTTCTTTTTTTTTTTTTTGGTAGGTCTTTCCTCTTTTGAGGGGATTTTTAGTCTGAAATTTAGGATTCCATTATTCCTTTGAACACAGCCACTAAAATATACTAACCTGACAGTCCCAGACACACCTGCTTCATTAGACATGGTATTTTCTGAGAGCAAAGCGAGGAGGGCTTTTCCATCTGGGTCCCTGACTGCTTCTGGGTTTTGAGTTCTTCCAATTTCTTCTCATAGCGACTCAGGAAATAGTCATCTGGTTTGACCTCTGCATTCTTCAAATTTTCCATGACCTCCTCCAGCCTGCCCTCTGATTGGGCTCACTAAACCTTTCTTGTACTCAGGTACAGAGTGAACTCATGAAACTCCAGGGACTTGCATGTGTCCACAGAGCAGATATTTGTGATATTGCTATTTCTAACCAAATGAGACAACTGACAACTTCCTGACCACTTCTCCAGTTCCTGGAGGCTCACTTAGAATTCGGTTAACTGGGGTTGGAAGCCAATGGCTTCATGGGGCACCACAAAGGCCCCGAGTGCTAGGGGTTCAGTAGAGACTGGGCTTCTGCGAGCCAGGATCACCTTGTAAAGGTGAGAGGGACTGCCACGTTGTCCTCACTGATCTCCTGATAACTGTTTTCTTTCCATCACTTTTTAGTCTCTGGCAAAGTCAAAGGTCTAGACACTACCCAAACTTCTTCAAACCTCTCTGTCAGTTCTCGACAGTACATTTCCATTCTGTTCCAGTATCCAGACTTATTATCAAAATTCTGAGGCACAATATTAGAAAGATAAAAGGTTTCAGCCATGGCTTTACTTGAAAACTTGTTATTTCTGGCTGGAGCCATGTGCCCTCATGACCACCCACTTTTGATGTAGTCCTGGTTGAAGGCAGAAATGCCATTTGTAGAATTCTGGAAAGGATTGCAAAGCCGAGTAATCAATTGGTTTGGGGCTGAGAGACAACAGCTTCATAATTGCCCTGCTTGCTCTGGGTGGCCACTGCACAGTGGCCAAGGGCTTTGGATGCCAAGCAGATCTGATGCTTTAGGTCCATATGTACAGGATTGTGGACACTAAAAGAAGCAAGAAATCAGAGTGGAACCTTCTAATCCTGCCCTTGTAAAAAGTTAGAATTTGGGGCCAGCAGATGGCATGGATATTAAGACACTGGATCTCACATGGCAGACTCCACTGTTCAAATCTCAGACCCAGGGGCTTGAAAATCATGCTAAGTGTGTGTGCATGAGTGCCCAAAATCCTGAGAGAAAAACAGAGAAGAAGGGATTGTGGCATGGCCATACTCCCGGAGGGTGACTTCTCACTTTCCCTTTCTCTCTCTCTCTCTCTCTGTCTAGCAAGTACATGTGCCCCCTATAGGAAGTAGATTCTTGGCTGAGTGTTGCGTCAAAGCCTGTTTGTTATGTTAATCATTTTAGTAAAGTGAGTGAATGTCATTACGTGTAACTGTTTTTAAAAAGACTTTTGGTTTAACATTCCCTAGAAAGAGAAGAAAATTAATAGTGTTATATTTTATTGGCAGTGGAGACTGTGTCATTTCAGCGAAGGACCTCACCAAGGCAGTATCACTGCCTGGTGGGAGATGACCCTAAAACGTGCAAGGGGCACAATGACCAAGAGGGATTGGTCACCTAAGTATGGAACAATCACTAAAATGACACACTCACACATTGTTTTTCTTAGACAGGGGAATCTTGCAATCAGAAGATACTTCTGTTCAGAATTGTAGATAAGAAATTGACAGTAGCAGAGGGTTCAGGCACTATTTGTAATATGAGCCTAGATGCTAAATGCCTTTCCCTGGGTTTGTTTATATAACAGAATCTAGACCAGCAGGTGACATGGAGGTTAAGATGGTTGAATTCTACAAAGCCGGCTGCAGGATTCAAGTCCTGGAGCCAGAATCTTGAAAAACACACTGGATGTGTGTGTGTGTGTGTGTATATGTGTGTGTGTGTGTGTGTGTGTGTGTGTGTGTGAGTGTGTGTATGCTGGAAACACTGGGAGGAAAATGAAGAAGGGGTTGTGTGTGTGTGTGTGAGTGTGTGTATGCTGGAAACCCTGGGAGGAAAATGAAGAAGGGGTTGTAGTGTGGTCATCCCACCTGGGGGCTGCTTTATCACTTTCTCTCCCTCTCCCCCCCATCTCTGGAGAGTGCACATGAATAATGGCAAAAAAAAAAAAAAAAAAAAGAAAGAAAGAAAGAAAAGAAAAGAATAAAAAGTTGTTATATGTGACTTAATCTGAAGTTTCTGAGTCCCCAAGTTAAAATTGAATCCTCAGGGACAGCAGGTGGCATGGTGGTTAGGGCACTGGACTCCCATTTGGCTGACTGAAGTTCAACTCCCAGACCTGGTGGCTTCTTTCTCATTCTTTTTCTCTCTCTCTCTGGTGAGTCTCTCTCTCTCTCTTTAGTGAGCACATGTGCCCTATAGCAAATAAAAATAACTACATAAATAAATAAAGAATCCTTAGGGGAGGTTCCAGATTTCTAACAAGGCCAACTCCTGTCATGATTTTCCTACTATTAATCACCCTTTCCCCTATTATTCAGCCTCAGATCACAATCTCAACTGACTTCTTCTGGCAAACTGTGCTCTGTAATGCCTTTCTTCCCTACTACCCGATACGAAGCTACCCCTCCCCAAGAAGATCTCGAAACACTGACCTTGAAGAAATATTTCTTAACTTTCTGGTTTTCTGTGTTCATGCATAACTACATCTCAGAAACACATGGAAAGAATAAGACATTTTGTTTGATTATATAGCAAGATATCTCAGGAAATTAGTTTAGTGTAAATACTAAATGACTCTTAATCTTGATTCAGGAAATGCATTTCATGATTAGCTGTGTTATGGTGGGGCCATCCTGACATTCTTTGTGTAAAATTATACAGCCCTCAATGTCAAATAACTTACTCCTCAGTCCAATTTGTGATTCAAAAATAAATAAATAAATATATCCAATGATTTTAGAAAGGAAAGAAGTTAAATGCAAAAAAAAAAAAAAAAAAAAAAAAAAGGTTTGGCTTGAAATTCTTTGCCAAGAGAGAAGATTTTAGGAATACTTTCAAAAGACCAAAGGTACTGAGTAATATTAGAAGAGAAGAAAGAAACCCATGGTCTTTTGGACCATAGATAAACTCTTTAAATGATGTATTCCTAGTGTTTAAACATTTTATCTCTTACTGTTGATTACTTGTATAACCAAAGCCATTTGTGCTATTAACTCACTAGGAATGAAAATAGTGTTTTCAATTATTTATTTAATTGTTTTTGTTTTTTTGTTATTTTATTTTTTTTTTTAGAGAGATTTTTGCTATAGGGTGCATGCTCTCATTAGAGACAGACAGAGACAAAGAGACAGAAAGCAAGAAATCACTCCCCAAGGGGAATGGCCATGCCACAATCCCTTCTCCATTCTCTTCTTGAGATCTTGGTCACACAGACACATGCACCCAGCATGAGTATTAAGCCGTCAAGTCCAGGACACGAACCACAGTTGACTACATGGGAGACCCTTTGTGGGTAAGCCATAGGTTTCCATGGAGAGAGAAAGTTGATTCATTTTGTGTCCATTAAAACTGAAATGGTTCTGTCATTTACAGAAGTATTGTATTAGAGAGCCACATCTCAGTGACTGGAATATAAGCCCAGTGGGTGACAGAATTGGCCCATCTCTTCCATTTGTTGAGGAAAACATGAAACTGGAAGTTGGAAAGCATCCATGGTATGAACAGGAGTTGGCAGGAACTCCACAGGCAGGAGCTGAGAGGCAGGTGAGCCAGGTAAGGAGCCAGGAGCTGTGGCCAGTTTCCTGGGACCACAACGGCAGGAGTTACAGAAGGGCCTCTGACTTCTCTTTTGGACTCTGGTCTGTTTGAAAGCTGTTTGTATTTTTCTGAAATTATTTCCTTATTTCTCATCTGTAGATTAACTCTGCTAGTGCAGGAGCCTTGGGGCTGAGTTTTCAAAGGAGTCTGGTGGGGCAGGGCTGGGATGAGGGCTGTGAGAGAGTTTTGGGGAAGACTCTGCACCTTCAGTCACCCCTCCCCACCTGGAGATTGTCTTGCTAGAATTAGTCTCTGCCAAAACTTCATGTTGTGTTTTGTTTGGATGAAGAAGTCTCTTCCTTTATAATTCTCTTCAACAAGAAAATACCCTCAGGAGAAACTTCCACTTCCGTCCATGAGAGAGTACTTACCAAAATTACTCTCCCTCTGTCAAAACCAGAAAATTGCTCAGAATTCTTGAAACATATCTTTTCAGACATTTGGTCTGAATAATCAGTCAGGTATTTGGATAACAAGTATAAGACTGTGATCCCTGAGAAAAAGGGAAAGGTCAGGGGAGCCCTACTTTGTCCTAGGCTATCCAACTGTGGCTTAGGGAAGGGACCCCAGGGTCAGAAATATCTCTGAGGTTGCCAGACACATGTGCATGCATGCCCAAAGTCCTGAGAGGAAATTGGAGAGGAGATTGTAGCATGGCCATCCACGTTGGGGGGGCGATTTCTCGCTTTCTGTCTCTCTGTCTTTCTCTGCCTCTATAACGAGCACACATGCCCTATAGCAAAAACCTCTCTACAAAAATGATGAGTCCGGTCTCCACACAAAACGAGCACACATGCCCTAGAGCAAAAACCTCTCTACAAAAATGACGAGTCCAGTCTCCACACAAAACTGACACCTAACTGTGGACCATCTTCTTCCATGTAAATGGAACTCCAGAGGGCAGCACATACCCAAGTCAGAACTCAGAGATTTGAGGAAATATGGGTTCTTTTCTTTATTTAATACAAAAGTAATTTTCTTAAATGAGCCTGGAGATTATTGTTCTGCTGCTTGGCACCTATTATGGTTTAAATGAACCCCCCCACCCCCTCACACACACACCACAAAAATTCACACATTGAAATTTGGTGAGGCACTGAATGGTGAGAGGGCGGAGACTTAATCTGATTATGGTGTTGAAAGGTGGGGCCTTTGGGAAGTAATTAGGCAATAGGGTGGAACCCCCATGATGAGGTTCTGGTGGGTTTATAAGAAGAGGAAATGAGACAGACAGAGATGCTGCTCTGCTCAAACTCTTGCCTGTCGACATGCGGAGCCCTTCACCATGTTATCTACCACCAAGGAAACTCTCACCAGCTGTAGACTCTGAGGCGTGGACCTTCAAACTGAGAGCTGAATAACCCTGTATTTTCTTAAATTATTCAGACTCAGTATTTCTGTTACTAGCAACAGGATGGACTAGAATAGGACCCATGTCTTTTGATGATCAAATATGGCTTGAGACATCTTGTTCTATCACATTCTTGGTCTAAACTGTGTTGATTATGCTCTGGAGAATTAATGTAACTTTCATAACCTGCCCATACTCCCAATCCCCAATGAAGAATGAGCAGATCATCCAATTTCCCAGCCCTCCTCACACTCACTGGGTTTTCATGACAAAAACAAAACAGAATGACACAAAAAAACTAAAAGCTCATTAGTGACAAACTTTTTGTTTATTGAAATTATTTCTTACAAAAGGTCTCATATATTTTAGGCCAGGCTTAATTTCCTTTAGTCCCTGAAATACAGGTCCATGGTCAATTCCATGTCCTCATAAGTAGGTATGTAAACTAGTAGACTTTTATGTTTAATGTCCAAACACTAAACTTTTTTTAACTGTAAAATAAGACTTGTGTTTTTCCAGATGAAAAGACCAAGTAAGAAAGTTGTGTTTGTCTTTATCGGCGAGGTAACTGGATTCTTTGCCAGAACCGGGTTAGGAATTTATTTTGTCCGATGTGATATCTTTCTGCCTGTAGCAATTTTTAAATGCAAACGTTGCAATGTGCTGAGCTATGTAGTAAAGAGTGCTATGTTTATATATGCATACATATATTGGCTCTGGAAAAACGATGCACGGGTACATGTCATGTAAACATAGCATTTGGTCAAAAGGAGAGTCTCTGATCATTAGTCCATTAATGTGTAACAAGCATATTGCAAGCAAAGAATGAATGATCAAGAGCACATATTGGCTTAGTTGTCAGCCAGGAGCTCTACTCATCCTGCACTGGGAGGAGCCCAGGTCTCACTTTCCCCAGGCAGGCCAAGTCTCACCCCAATTTGACAGGGACTGTGTGTCTGAGCCCTGACTGTGACTTAGTGATTCCTACAATGTGAGGTGGGCCTGTGCTCACTTGCTACCATGTAGCTCCCCTAGCTCTAGGACATGTAGATGACCCAGGTTGACCTACTCATAGAAAAAGCAAAATGTGATCTCCCCGTCACAAGGAAGAGGTACAGGTGGCAGACTTGCTGAGACCCATAAGCACTTACTACTCCCACAGGTTGTAGAATATACTCACTTCCTTCCACTCCTGTCGATTCCATCAGGATTGTGTTTTTCTGACTGCAGAGTCACACCTGAAGAGGCTTGGAAGGTGCAGTATCATCACCTCCAAACAGCTCTGAGGCACAGGCTACCTGGCTTTATCCCTGATTGCTTGATGACTGATTGTTGGACTCAGGTCAACACAGACAAGCCCCTGTGTGACCCCCTCAAGTCAGCTCCCCTTCGTGAATGGATGCACTCACATGCCACAGGTTTTGGACTATGTGACTTTCACACATGCCTCATGCTCAAGTTTCTTGCTCAGGCCCAGCAAAGACACACTAAGGTTCAGGTGGGAACATGGGCTCCATCATTTTGTCTTTAATTTATAGGCCAGGTGAAAGGGCTGACTGACTGTTACCCGGGGTAGAGTCAGACTAACATGCCTTGTGCCACTGTACCAAAATGGATAAATGAATTTAGCACCCAAGATATGATTTAGCACACTGTGGTAGTTGTTCTATGTTAGATTCATTCCCCACCAAATGGAGTTGCAGTCCTGAAGGTAACTTGCATTTCCCTCTCACTCCTGCAGCTGGCATCTCCTTTGCATCACTTCCTCAAATTAACACACGGTTTGCAGAGGCAGAGTAAAGAGAGGAAAATGAATCAGACAGTATTGCTGCTTGCTAGGGAGGAGGATGTTGATACCCTTGGCCTAACTGTGGTTTGGAGATTATCCAAAGAGTAAATGATCATTATACCTCTCTTCTCCACCGCTGGTTTTGTCTGGCATATTCTCAGCATTCCCCTGTAACTAACAGACTGAAGGGAACATGGACTTTGAGGCCTGGCACATGACATTCCGAAGACTGCACAACTGGCGATCTGGTCAACCAGGCTCCTCACATAGGCACTCTGGTACAAGGTAGAGATACACAGTAGATCCCAGACACAATCTTTGGAGCAGATGTCCAAGAGGAGAATGATGACAGGCCACCATGGTCCTGGGATGGGGTATCGAGGTTGGGGAGTGCTGGACTGCGCAGGGCAGAGGCATGGTCAGGGTAGCCCCAAGCATTGTACCCACCCAGGAATGCAGGACAGAGGCTCAGCAGCACAGCCTCAACCTTGGGCTGTGCCCCCTTTCAGTGTCTGTTACATGTCACCCCAGCATCCTCTGCATGTCCGCAGTTTGTCAACCCCCATTTGGAGAAGCTGCAGCGGAAGATGGTGTCCTCTGTGCCCTTGCAGGCGACGTCATCCATCCAAATCCTCCCTGTGCCTGGGGAGACAGATCGACATGATTTCTTAGCAGATTTGCGGGAGAGCAGGGAGAAGAAGAAAGGAGAGCTGTGTCTGCCCTTGACCAGGCTGTCCTTGGCTCTTTAGCACTCCTCAAATCTGAAGGGTTCCATTGGCCTTTCTCATCCCACCAGGGCCTCGTACTTATTTTCTGAGCTCAGTTTCTTGAGGGCAGAGTCATAATAATTGATGTGGGTGATGGCACTATTCTATCTTTTATGTGCCAGGCATCTTACACACATGAGTTTCCTCAGAACTCCCCAGGTATTAATAAACTCATTTTATAGATGGGAAAACTAGGCTCAGAGCAATTGGTACAAGTTTACTCAGCTTGTAAGTGGCAGAGTCTGAACTCAAACCCAAGTCTTGCTGCCTCCCAGGTCCAGACTTCAGAAGAAACACCATATAAATTTTAAGATACAAAGAAACACTATATAAATTTTAAGATACAATATCTTGCAGACTTTTTTCCTAAATAATGGGTTGTCAGAAAAGTCATGATGTATTTTTCTATGCAAAAATGTGTCATGCCTTCCAACAGACAACCCAATAGTTAGGCACAGTGTAATCAGGGAGTAATGTTAGACAGATCCTAGATTGTCTCAGCACTCCAGAGGCAAGGATGTTAGTACTGACATCCCTGCAATCTTGTGAGGTTGAAGGCAGAAGGTCCCCTTCTATGAGCTCAAGACAATGGTTCTGGAATGCTAAGGGATCCGGAATTTAACATTATAGCCAGATGGATATTTAAGGATACACAGGATCCCTTAGTGATAAGCTATAAGTAATTAGGTCAGTTCTCCAAATACCAAGCATTGTACCCACCCAGGAATGCAGGACAGAGGCTCAGCAGCACAGCCTCAACCTTGGGCTGTGCCCCCTTTCAGTGTCTGTTACATGTCACCCCAGCATCCTCTGCATGTCCGCAGTTTGTCAACCCCCATTTGGAGAAGCTGCAGCGGAAGATGGTGTCCTCTGTGCCCTTGCAGGCGACGTCATCCATCCAAATCCTCCCTGTGCCTGGGGAGACAGATCGACATGATTTCTTAGCAGATTTGCGGGAGAGCAGGGAGAAGAAGAAAGGAGAGCTGTGTCTGCCCTTGACCAGGCTGTCCTTGGCTCTTTAGCACTCCTCAAATCTGAAGGGTTCCATTGGCCTTTCTCATCCCACCAGGGCCTCGTACTTATTTTCTGAGCTCAGTTTCTTGAGGGCAGAGTCATAATAATTGATGTGGGTGATGGCACTATTCTATCTTTTATGTGCCAGGCATCTTACACACATGAGTTTCCTCAGAACTCCCCAGGTATTAATAAACTCATTTTATAGATGGGAAAACTAGGCTCAGAGCAATTGGTACAAGTTTACTCAGCTTGTAAGTGGCAGAGTCTGAACTCAAACCCAAGTCTTGCTGCCTCCCAGGTCCAGACTTCAGAAGAAACACCATATAAATTTTAAGATACAAAGAAACACTATATAAATTTTAAGATACAATATCTTGCAGACTTTTTTCCTAAATAATGGGTTGTCAGAAAAGTCATGATGTATTTTTCTATGCAAAAATGTGTCATGCCTTCCAACAGACAACCCAATAGTTAGGCACAGTGTAATCAGGGAGTAATGTTAGACAGATCCTAGATTGTCTCAGCACTCCAGAGGCAAGGATGTTAGTACTGACATCCCTGCAATCTTGTGAGGTTGAAGGCAGAAGGTCCCCTTCTATGAGCTCAAGACAATGGTTCTGGAATGCTAAGGGATCCGGAATTTAACATTATAGCCAGATGGATATTTAAGGATACACAGGATCCCTTAGTGATAAGCTATAAGTAATTAGGTCAGTTCTCCAAATACCATGTCTCTATTACAATCTATTTGACAGTTTTCGCTGCAGCCAGTCCTGGTCAGCCAGCTCTTCAGGGACTAACCTGTTGGTCCAACATGCCCACACAGGGGACTATGAGGCTTTGTTGGCTCTCCCAGGATTGTACGTTAGCCCTAGTAAAGGCATAAACTTGTCCCTGAGGTCTCTCAGTGAATGCCTGGGAAATAGCACTGCAGGGCAAGCTTCTGAGAGTGAACAGAGAGAGTTTGCCTAGGGTCACAGTGAGTGTAGAAGGGGGAGCAGAAGCCACTTAGAGTCCCTACTGATGAACTAGGCTGATGGCTGTGCCTGGCCCCGGATGGTGGGAGTTAATTTGGGAACCTCTGGAAAGATGACTGAGCCTCAAGGCTTCCTAGAAGCAGTGACTGACAGCCTTATCAGTCAAAGTGAGGGACTGGACCTGCAGCATGGGCCTTACTGGGAAGCTCTACAGAAATGTCTGCATTTCAGTTTTGCCCAGTCCCTACTGTGCCAGAATCTACATTTCAACAAAGTAGCTCACAGAGAGGTAGTTTGTACAGAGACAGAGCAGAGTTTTGTAGTAAAACATGCCTGTATTCAAGTCTCAGCACCATCTGGGGTGACCATTTCAGTTTTCAAGCTAAGAAGGGCTTCTCTGCATGTGGGACTTTTAAAAACCACATAAATTCCAGGCAAATGAAGACAGTTACTCCAACACCCTCACTGGTTCGGTCAATGACCTAGCACCAAAAAGCATGGTATAAGGATCATAAGCCAGATTCCAACATTACTGGCTGTGTCACCCTGAGCCAGCCAATGAGGTAATAGTTCCTATATTGGAACAGCTTTGGAATGGACTAAAGCCTATGGGCTAACAGCTCAGGGATTAGTGCTGGACCCTGCTACCTGTGCTTTCTCCCCATCCTCTCTCTCAGCAGTCAGAGAAACTCTCTCCTGTAGCAGAACTGTAGGGACTATTAAAGTCTTAAACTCTGTCACTCACCCTTTGAATTGCATGAGTAAAATTCCTTTGCAAAAAATGTCAAGGGAACCCTGAAACCATTTCACTGCTGGCTGAATCTACTACAGGAACTAAGTGGCTTAGACGTGCTTTTGTTACGTAGGGATTTTCGGTATCTGTTGTCACAGGATTGCTGTGCAGCGATTTCAGGGACAGGGCAGGGCAGAGAGGCGCCCTTTCACTGTCTTCCTGGATGTTGTTTCCTCACCAGAGCCTCTTCTTGGCCCAGATAGCGATGGTTCTTACACAATAAGCCCTTTGAGGCACAGCAATAATTTGCAGATTAAACGTCTCCTGGAAAACACATCAGTTTACAAATTATCCAGGAAAAGGCCACAGGCCCAAGAGCTCTGAGGGATTAGTCACACCCAAAGCAAATAAAGAAGCAAATAAAGGAGACTGACAAGTAAAGAACAGGCCTCAGGTTACCCAACCCCAATATGTATATAGGATCTCAAGACTCTGAACTCTAGCTGGTGTTTAGCCAGGGAGTTCTGCCTAATGGCCAGACGTGGAAGGACCAAGAAAATAGGAGCAGAGTCATTAAATGAACAGTGCTGAATGTGTCCAGTACTGACAACAGAGTGGGACATCACTGAAGGGGTGACTGGCCACAGACCAGCCCTGCTCCTTTCACCATGCCACGAAGGCTAACTCCCAGCACCAATTCCCTTTAGTTTTAGAACTGTCAGGGATCTTAAAAAAGTTGAAAAATGCGTATAACAACAAAGCAAAACAATGGATAGATTTCAAGAGATTTTGCACCAAAAAGAATTTCATACTTTAATTCAATTTTTTTTTCAGAGATTTTTGCTATAGGGCGTGTGCACTCACTGGAGAGACAGAGAGAGATAGACAGAAACCAAGAAATCACTCCTCAGGGAGTATGGCCACGCTGCAATCCCTTCTCCTCTGGTCTCCTCTCAGGACTTTGGGCATGCATGCACATGTGCCCAATGTGAATTTCAAACCATCAGGTCCAGGACTCGAACCACATGGAGTCCAGTGATGTAACCAAGTTTTCTGTGGACTTTTTGAAGTCTGCTTACATGATTACTCAAAGTATGGTCCAAGGGCCAGGAGGGTCGACATCGCCTGGAAGCCTGTTAGAAATGTGGAGTCTGGGCCTAAACATGGTGGCACAGGTGATGGGGTACCAATGCATAAGGCTAGGGTCACATGGGAGGCCCAGGTTCAGATCTCAGGCCTACATGAACAGGCCAGGCATGGTAACGTGCACCTGTAAACACGATAGTGTAGGAGGCTGGACAGAGGATCACAGACATGAAACCCTGATAAAATCCATCTCTGTCTCTTTCC
>NW_006159863.1:1204376-1215901 GCF_000334495.1 Tupaia belangeri chinensis | reverse complement strand
CCAGCACTGTCTCTCGAGAGAAAGAAAGAAAGGAAGGAAGAAAGAAAGAAAGAGAGAGAAGGAGGGAGAAGGGGGCAAAGTCCAGGGCCCTTCTCAGTCTTGAATCAGAGCCTGCATTTAACAAGATCCCCAGGCAAGTTAGATGCTTAGTCTAGTCTGAGAAGCCCTGTTCTACTGGTTATCGCTCTTGAGCTACATGACAAAGCTCTATCAGGTGACTAAGGAAGGGTATTATGTGCTCCACTTTCTGGGTAAGACAAATGGGGCAACAAGGTACCCTTTTATCTTGAGGAGGTGAAGTTGGGACTGGAGCGTGGGTGGTCTGATAAATACAGCAATAAAAGCTCTTTGAAAGTGATGCTGTTTGGATGAGTAAGTGAAGATTTTGTTTTATTCTTATCATTCATTCACTCAACAAATCTCTGTAGTGTAGTTCAGTTCTACTCTGGGTGTTTGGAACATATCAATGAACCCAGAAAAAACAAAGCAACAAAAACAAAAACAAAAACAATCTGCCTCATGGAGCTAATGTTCCTGCTTTCATGTATTTATCTAAAATAACATTAATAGTAGGAATACATTACACTGAACCCAATGAGCTTCCATCTGGGCCTCACACAGAGTAGGCAGAATAGGCAGGACAGCTATTTTAACAGAGATTTAAGAGAGGAAAACTGAGACCCCAGAAAGATTAAGAGACTCATGTACAGTCCCAAAACTATTTAGGGGAAGAGACCAGGACTCGCCCTCTGACACCCGACCAGTCCAGTCCTCATTCCTCACAGAATCACCATCCACAGTACACAGGGCATAGCACTCAGCCAGGGAGTAGCAAACCATGGGCCAGATCTGTCCCACTGTCTGTTTCTGTGAATAAGGTTTTATTGGAACACAACTCCACCCACACAATTACATATGGTGAATGGTGCTTTCTTGCTACAACTGTGGAATTGAGTAGTTGTTCCCGAGACCATCTGGTCCACAAAGCTGAAAAGATTTACTCTTCAGACCCTTACAGAAAATGATGACAGACCTTTGCACTAAGTCATCTCTCAGTATTCAAATCTTATTTTAGAAAAAAAAATAGTGACTAGAATGAGAATTAGGAGTAAACAGCCCCATTCAGTCCACCCACTCTCACCTACAAACCTACCAACTTGTACCTGTCCTTCCCTCCTTTACTGTCTCATAGGGAGATTTTCTCTGTGGGTCTAAGGCTATTTCCAGTTATGCTATATTCCACTCCCTTCCCTTTCCTGTCCTCCCAGATCAGATCTTGTTCCAGCCCCACTTTCCTTTCCTTTTTTTTTTTTTTTTTTGATTTGCTATAGGGTATGTGTACTTGCTAGAGAGAGAGGGAGGAAGAGATAAAGAGAAGAAGAGAAAGAGAGAAAGTAGGAAAGCACCCTCCAGGGAAGGATGACCATAGTACAATCCCATCTCTTCTATTCCCCTTTTGGGATGTTGGGCATGCACATGCAGGTTGTGTTTCAAGCCACCAGGTCCAGGACTTGCATCATGCAGTTGGCCATGTGGGATCCGGCTGCCTTAGCCACCACGCCACCTGGCTGACCTGCCAGCTATCACTTTCTGTCTGCCATTTGCATTACTCCTTCCAGCACGTCATGGGCCAATTTAAAATTTAAAACATCTTCAAGGCTCTCCCATTTTGGTCATTCCTTGTTTTTCTCCAGGGAAATGCATAATTTGATTACTAGTCCAGGAAACATTTTATGGTGCCAGACTACTGGGAGAGCTGCCAGGGATTGGAGAAGTCTCACATTACACTGGGGTGGACTTGGATCAGACAGCACTGGAATCTCTCCCTCCATCCTTTTCTTGTTTCTTCCTTCCTCTTCCCCTTCCTTCCCCTTCTTTCTTTCCTTCCTCTCTCTTCCCCTCCTTTCCTCCTCTCCTTCTCTCCATCCTTTTTTCCTTTTTTGAGAGAGATTTTTGCTATAGGGTGCATATGCTTGCCAGAGAGACAGAGAGACAGAAAGACAGAAAATGAGAAATCACGCCACTATCCCCCCCCCCAGGAGGGATGACCATGCTACAGTCCCTTCTCCTCCATTATCCTCTTGGGATCTTGGGCACGCATGCACACATGCCTGGTGTGAGTTTTAAGCCATCAGATCAGGGATTTGAACCATAGTCAACTATGCAGGAGTCCGCTGCTGGTCCCCACTTTTCCCCTTCTAACCTTCCTCCTTTCCTTTCTTACCACATTCATCTAGTACCTGTTCTGTCCCAGGTACAGTTCTGGGTTAGAAAAAGAAAAATCCCGCCCCTTCCCCCCCCCCCCCAGGAGGGATGACCATGCTACAGTCCCTTCTCCTCCATTATCCTCTTGGGATCTTGGGCACGCATGCACACATGCCTGGTGTGAGTTTTAAGCCATCAGATCAGGGATTTGAACCATAGTCAACTATGCAGGAGTCCGCTGCTGGTCCCCACTTTTCCCCTTCTAACCTTCCTCCTTTCCTTTCTTACCACATTCATCTAGTACCTGTTCTGTCCCAGGTACAGTTCTGGGTTTTGGAACTACAAAGGTAAAGCCTTCAAGATGTTCACATAGACATCAACCACCAGGAGAGTATGAGTGGTGTGAGGACAGAGACATGCACAAAAAATGCTAGGGGAGCAGAGTGGGGCCTTTGCACCTTAAGGGGTTGGGGAACAATCAGGAGTCAGAAAAGCTTCTCTCAGGAGATGATAATCGAGTTGACTTTAGAAGCCGGGAAGGATTTTGCTAGCTGGAGAGGGAGGGAAAGCCTCCCAGGCAGGAGGAAGAGTACACAAGAAGTCCCGGCAACACGAAATCACATCCGACTGTGCTCCGAGAACCATGGCACACGTGTTTGATGGGAGGACATACGACAAGGAGGAAGGTGGACAGGAGGTGGATTCAGAAGGGCCTTGAGTATTAAGCAAAGGAAACAAAGTTTGATCCTGAGAACAATAAAGATCCACTGGGTATCCAGGTAGGGGCTGATATGAGCAAATGTTTATCTTAGAAAGATCCCTGGCAGGTGAAGGAGGAAGGTGACAGGCGGTAGCCTGCAGGTGGTGGTGCAGCGGTCATGAGGAGAGTTGCTCATAAAGGACTGGAGTTACCACGAGGCCCAGTTGGACTGACACCTCCCTCTCTGCCCAATACAGAGCAGACAGACGTGTACGACGGTGCCTCATTGTGCCAGTTGATTGACATACAATGTCTTGCTTAACATCTGCAATAATCCTTAAAAATGAGAAGAACTGAAGCTTCAGGAAGTTAGACGTCTGCTCAAGGACACCAGTTAGTAAGTAGCAGAGATGGGATTCCATCCTGGTTGGTTGTCTCCCTGGCTATCTGAGCTCTTAGCTACTGCTTACCCGGCCCAGGCTCCCTAGACAAGACAAGGGAGTGAGAGCAGAAAGGAGGGGACAGGTTTGAGAGATGTCAGAGGAGTGCACATTGGTAGAATCTGCAGGACTTGGGAACCAAACAGACAAGGCGATATGAAGTAGCTGACAAGGAGGAAGTATTCCTGGTTCTTTTTTTTTCTTTCTTTTTTTTTTTTTGAGAGGTTTTTGCTATAGGATACATTTACCCGCCAGAAAGACAGAGAGAGATAGACAGATAGAAAGTGAGAAATCACTCCCAGAGGGGGATGGCCATGCCGCAATCCCTTTTCCTCCATTTTCCTCTCAGGATCTTTGGCACACACACATACGTGCCCAGCGTGAGTTTAAGCCACCGGGTCTGGGACTTGAACTACAGTCGACTACATGGGAGTCCAGTGGCATAGCCATTACGCCAACTGCTGGTCCATCTCTGGTTCTATCTGGATAGCAGTCTGGCTGAGCTGGTGGTGCCATGGACCAAGATGAGGGAGGTACAGCAATTGGAGGGAAGGAAAAGAATGCAATTTTGATAGGCCCTGGTGGAGGTGCCCAGGGCTCCTGAGTAGAGCTATCTGGGAGATGGGACCAGCAGTTAGCGTAATGGCTATGTCGTTGGACTCCCACATAGTTGACCACAGTTCGAGTCATGGACCCGGTGGCTTAAACTCACGCAGGGCACATGTGCGTGTATGCCCAAAATCCCAAGCGGAGAATGGAGAAGGAATGACGGCGTAGCCATCAGATTTCCCGCTTTCTGTCTCTCTGTCTCTCTCTGTCTGTCTGGCGACCTCATGCGCCCTATAACAAAAACCTCTCCAAAAACAGAAGGAAAAAAAAAAAAAAGAGCTATTTGGGAGATAATGGGACAGGAGTGTTGGAGCTCAGCTGAATGCTCTGAGACAGAGCGGGAGGTCTGGGTGGTGGCGAAGCCCCAGGCATGGAGGCAGCCTCCAGGCAGAATATAGGGAGTATAAGAAAAAAGCAGAGGCAGAGGAGGAAAAGGAGGGGCCAAGGGAGAAAAGCACCTTTTAAGAATGAAGGGCATGTGATGAGGAGCAGGAGGCAGAGCAAGAGGGTCCTGGTGAGGGTGGTCTTGGCTAGCAGGGGAGGAAGTTCTCCAGAGAGCAGGGAAGAAACAGAAATGTTGGAGGTACTGAGAGTTCTGTAGGAGTAGAGTCGGCACGGGTGAGTGGGGATGTATCCATGGCCCTGCCCATGCCAGGGGAAGTGGGCCTCTCCTCCCCTAAGTAGCTACTACAGCCTTAGAGATCTTGCCAAACCATTTGGAATGCTCTGGTAGGCTGAACCTGCTGTGGTTGGGGCGAGTCTTGCTCAGCTGAGTGCCTCCCACTGTACCTAGTCCCTGGTCCACAGAAGGTGCCCAGAACTGCTGGTGGAAAGAAGAGATGGTGAGGAGTGCAGCCTGGAGGCCCTTCCCCACCCAGGCCTCCAGTTCCCTCTGTGTGCCCAGCAGTGACACCTGGCCTGCCTACCTACTGCCATTCAAGGTCTTGAATGGCATATGAGGCAAATTATCAGACTATAATGAGAGACATAACAGTACAAACCTGATGCATTTGTAGAGGCAAATCCGGCTTCCTGGTGAATGGTATAAAGATTAAGGGAGAAGGCTGTCTCTGAGACCTAGTGGTTAAGGAAGCTGGATGCCACATGACTGACTGTTATTGAATCCCAGCCTCAGTGGCGTGAGAAACATACCAGGCACGTGTGTGCATGCTCAAAATCCTGATAAGTTGGAGAAAGAATTGCAGAGTGATGACCACACCCCACTAGGGGATGTTCTCTTCCTTCTCTCTCTCTCTCTCTGGTGATGACATACCCTCTGGCAATTAAATTAAGTGGCTTCCCTGAACATGTTATGTGGTACAAAATCAGGAGGAATTTGAATAAAAAAGGCCACAAAGTTCATAGGATCATGGGCCCAGCACCTGGCTAACACTACTCGTGACCTTTGAAATAACCCCTTTTGGCTTCTTGAAAAAGGTTTTACTTTTGAAGGAGGGTTCATTGGAGCCCAAAATAGAAAGGTGAGGACTCTTCTTATTCTGCCTCCTGTATACCACAGTGGTGGTTTTCCTTGAAGAAAACAGACTGGAATCCAGCCCAAAGACTGAGGTGGGAGGAAGTGCTCTCTCCTGGTGGGTTGCACTCTGTGTGATCAACCCCCTTGGATTGGCCCTTAAATGGAGAGGCCAGGGTATGTGAGAATTGGTAGGTACCCTCTCTGTTATTTCAACTGATTTCACCAAAAGTCCATTTTAGTCAAGATAATTAGGATCTAAAGGGTGAGACTGTGACCAAGAAATGTGGCAACCCCATCATGGGGATGCGGAAAAAGACGACTGTGAAGAAGTAAGTCTTCCATGCCAGTCTGGATGTGACTTGGGTCTGTGTCCCCATATGAAAAGGACAGGTCATCCCTCCCTTCATGTTGTACCATGAGCCCCTTTAGCCATTTTGCACAGGGGGTTGGACAGCCACGGCTTTGGAATCGCCAGGTCCAGTCCATGATGCAGCTGGCTGACTGCAGTCCACGGGTTACTAAGGGGACCTGGTGACCAAGTATGAGAGGATCAGCCCAAACCCCTTCCACATCCACTAGGACATAGCATCTCTTGGAAGGTGAACAGAAGTGTCTTTAAAAATTTTTTTTTAAAGTTTTGTCATAGAATACATGCTCTCACCAGAGAGATACAGAGAGAAGGAAAGTGAGAAATCACTCCCCAGTGGGGATGGCCATACCACAGTCTCTTCTCCTTCACTCTCCTCTCGGGATTTCAGGCATGTACACACATGCACCCGATGTGGTTTTCAAGACATTAGGTCTGGGACTTGAACTGCAGTTGACCATGTGGTAGTCCAGCACCTTAACCACTATGCCACCTGCTGTGCCCTTTAAATCCCTGAGGGATGAGACCAGAGGGCATATCATAGACTGCAAGCCTATTTAATCACAGACTAAGACATCAAGACTCAGAATGGAGAAGCGGGCCTGAGACCATGTGGCCAAGGAAGAGCTCACTATTTTACAGTGTGGGAAGTAACAGGTTTGTACACATGGGAACATCGTTTTCCTTGTGAGTCCACACAGGTTTCTCCATGCTTGCAGTGAGAGGAGAGAGCACATATGAGATTGTGTGAGTGGGTAGACTGTTGTGAGTTTCAGCATATCTTGGTGAGTAATACGTGCTTTCTGTTGTCTGTGTATGGATCTTCATGTCAGCTTGGCTTGTGGCTGCAACACTGAATGTTTGTGTTCCCCCAAATTCATATGTTAAAGTCCCAATCTACAAAGTGATGGTATTAGGAGGTGGGGCCTTTGCGATTAGGTTACAGGATTGGAGCCCTGATGAATGGGATTAGTACTCTGATAAGACAGAGCCCTGAGAATGCCCTTGACCCTTCTACCATGTGAGAACACGGACAGATGGAGCTATGAACTAGGAAGCAGGCCCTCACCAGGCAGTGAATCTGCCGGCAACTTGATCTTAGACTTCCCAGATTCCAGAACTGTGAAAAATAAATTACTGCTGTTTAAAAGGCACTCAGTTGATGGTATTTTGTTATAATACACTAAGTAAACTAGGCTGGTGACCATGGTAAGAGGCATGTCATGGGTTGAACTGTCTCTCCTACAAATTCCCATGCTGAAGTCCTAAGCCCCAGTACTTTAAAAGATGAGTGTGTTTGGAGACAGAACCTTTAAAGAGATAATTAAGGTAAGATGAGGTCATTAGCGTGGGCCCTAACATGATATGACTGGCATCCTTATAAGAAGAGATTAGGGGGGCCAGCAGGTGGTGTAGTGGCTATAGTGTTAGACTTTCACATGGCCAACCATGGTTTGAATCCTGGACCTGCATTTTGAAATTCATGCCAGGCCCAGGTACGTGCATACCCAAAATCACAGGAGGAGAATGGAGAAGGGATTGTGGTGTGGCCATCCCCCTGGGGGATCATTTCTCACTTTTCCTCTCTCTGTTTCTCTCCGTCTTTTTGGTGAGTGCATATGCATTCCCTAAGGTAAAAAACAAAAAAAAAAAAAAAAAGAACAGAGAGAGAGAGAGAGAGATTAGGACACATACAGAGAGATTAAGACATGTACAACCAAGATTTGGAGTGAAGCCAAGGAGAGAGGCCTGAGAGAGATTAGCTATGTTGACACTTTGATCTTGGACTTCCTGCCTCCAGAACTGTGAGGAAATAAACTGCTATTATTTAAGCCACTCAGTCTATGGTATTTGTCATAGCAGTCCTAGCAAGGGAACACAGAAAGCTAGCCTGAGAGACAGATAAGGTGAAGTAAAGGAGCCTGGGGTTGGGAAGGGGCTGTTTTCCTTGCAACAGGAAAGGGATGAATAGTTCAAATCAGCATCTAGCTAGGAAGGGTACCACTTATGGCACCACTTATGTTACCAGAGGGAGGAGATACACTTGAGCCAAAGGGGAGGCTCAAGATAGTAAAGGTTTTCCAGATGTCATCCTATGAGGACAGAATGAAATATCTGGGGTTGGTCATCTGGAAAAGAGACAATTCAAGAAGAGGCAGAGATAGGCCAGCAGAATGGTTAAGAGCATGCACTCCTGGGCCCAGCAGTTGGAGTAATGGCTTTGTCACTGGACTCTCATGCAGTTGACTGTGAGTTTAAGTCGATTTAAACTCACACAGGGCACATGTGTGCGTGCCTAAGATCCTGAGAGGAGAATGGAGGAGAAGGGATTGCGGCATGACCATCCCTCCCAAGGGGTGATTTCTCTCTTTCTGTCTTTTTCTCTCTGTCTTTCTGGTGAGTGCACGTGCCCTGTAGCAAAAACCTCTCCAAAAAAATAAAAACAAAGAGCATGAGCATGCGCTCCTAAGCTGCCTGCCTGGGTCTGAACCCAGGCCTTGCCATTTGCTAGCTGTGTGACCTTGGGCAAGTTACTAAATCTTTGTGTGCCTCTGTTTCTTCTTTGGAAAATAGGAATGATATCTGGATCTACTTCATAATGTTAAGATTAAACGAGTGAATACTGTAGTTTAGAGCATTGCCAGGAACACAGTGAGTGCTAGGTAAGTGTTCAGTGAGAGGGACTAGCTATGTGCCTGAAACACAGATCTCAGAATGAGGGTCAGTGGGGAAACTGAGGGGAAGCAAGAACAGTCTCATAATCAGAGCTATGTGAAGATGACTGCGTTGCCTACACACAGTGAGTTCTGGTTGCTAGAAGATTCCAGGGAGAGGCCAGGTGACACTTGGCAGAATCACAGTTGAGAGGACTCGAGCTCTGCAGAGAAGACCAGTTCTAGGATCCACGGGCCCTGTCTCCATGGCCTTTGCCTCCGCAGCACCTTACCTTGCCCGAATCGAGCCGTCCGGTACACCTCCTCCACGCCACGGAAGCCCAGCATTCGGCACACCACTTCCCCGTCCTTCTTGTCCCAGCCGTCATCACACACGGTGCCCCAGCGACGGTCGTGGTACACCTCCACACGGCCCTCATGTGGGCCCGAGCCGTTCACCAAGCGGATCATCTCAGTCTCCACGCCACCTGCCAAGGACATCAGACTGTCACTACCAGCTCTGTACACACCAAGACAGCACTGGCCAGGGACCTTCTCTGCCTCCTCTACCCTGGGTGGGAAGAAAGAGAGGGCTGGGGCTACTATGGCTCGGACCAAGATGTAAACCCCAGACATCAACATGTTACTCCTGTCCTCCATCAGCCTTCTTCTATGCATATATTTCTTTTTTGGAGAGGTTTTTGCTATAGGGCGTGTGCGCTCGCCAGACAGAGAGAGACATAGAGACAGAAAGCGAGAAATCACCCCCCAGGGGGGATGGTCACGCCACAATCCCTTCTCCTCCATTCTCCTCTCAGGATCTTGGGCATGCACACACACGCGCCCAGTGTGAGTTTTAAGCCACCGGGTCCGGGACGCGAACTGCGGTCGACTACGTGGGAGTCCAGCGACATAGCCATTACGCTAACTGCTGGTTCCCCTTCTATGTATTTTTTAAGAGCAGTTTTACATTCACAGCACAACTGGGAGGAAGGTGCAGACAGTTCATATACACCATACCCCATGCGCAGCCTCCCCCACTGTCGACCTCCTGGAACTAGAGTGGTCTGTGTTTCAGTCGATGAACCTACACTGCCATGTCTTCATCACAGTTTACATGAGGGCTCGCTCTGGGGGTTGCATATGCTATGGGTCTGGATTTGTGTGATGATGTGTTCACCGTTGTAAGATCACACAGAGCAGATTCTCTGCCCTAGAGCCCCTACATGATGCATCGACTCATCCTTCCTTTTAACACCTGGCAACTACTGATCTTTTTTAGTGTCTCCATAGTTTCACCTTTTCCAGAATGCCATATAATTGGATTTATACAGTTTGTGGACTTTCAGATTTACCACTGACCTATGACATGGTGACAAGTAGGAGAAACGATGCAGATTTTCCCCTACCTGAACTACCAGAGGAAACAGCAAACCTGAGTAAGTACTGCTCCCAGTGAGTGCTGCATCCTTGAGTCTTTGTTTTTGTTTCTTTTTCTTTTTTGTTGTGGGGCGGAGGGTGTGTTTCCTGGTGGGCTGGAGGAATGTCCCTACTAATAGCTATGACTTGGCAAAGACCTCTGCAGGACCTTGCAGAAGATGGAAGAACTGACACTGCGCCATATGAAAAAAAGAGAGGACTCAGATCCAGCCACATGCCCAAGCTGGGAAAACCTGAGAATGTTCTACAAAGAGGAACCAAAGACCCTCCTGGGCACCACCCCATCTGCAGGATGCTTGAAAGTCTCCTCTTAAGACAGCAGTCATCCCTTACCCATGGGGGATGTGTTCCAAGACACCCAATGGATGCCTGAAACTGCACGAAGTAAGTACGGAACCGTCTACGTACTGTGTTTTTTCTGTCTGATACCCAAGATGGCTACCATGTGACTAACGGTAGGGGGCATAGACAGCATGGATAGCTAGACAGAGGGATGACTCACATTCCAGGCAGGGCAGAAGTGGATGGTGTGAGATTTCAACATGGGTGCTCGGAAAGATGAGCAATTTAAAGCTTGTGAATTATGTCTGGAGCTTTCCATGTAATATTTTTGTATAACACTTATCTATGAGTAACTGAAATTGCAGAAAGTAAAACCATGAACAATGGAGACTACTGAATGTAGTGCATTTGCCATCGACCCTTTATCCCTGACCAGGCAGCCATTCTCCCCATACATTCACTGAAAATCCTGCTAAGCTGAGGGTGAGCAAGAGAACCTAGGAATCCTGGAGAAGGAAAACATGGAGAGAATCCGGAGGCAGAGGCTGGCCCACATGGCAGAAATGACAAGCTAAACTGGAACCAGCAGCATCGAACAAGGCAGGGCCTCTGCCTGGGAGATTGACCCTGGCTGGGCTGAGGTTGAGATGCATGAAGCCCTGGTTGCTCACAGACCTGCTTCGCCTATCAGCACAGAGTGGTGTGGTGGGGGAACACGCCACATCAGGAGGCCTAGAATGGAAGCCTCGGTGTGGGACAGTAAGTAGAGTGAGAGGTGGCAGGAGGATGCTGTGAGTCCCAGAGTGGGCAAGGCAGAGCTCAGGGTATTAGAACAAACTAACGAAGAGACCAGCAGTGACACAGGTAGCTGGGCTGATGTTCAGAGATTCCCTGACAGCCTCTCCCTCAGGCAAGCCTGAACTCACTGTTCAATTCATTTTGCCAGAAAAGTGATTGAGTGTTTGTCTGTGGAAACATCTATATGTCTGTGAACACAGTTGCTGCCCTTGTTCAAGTGAGGGAGACTAGCCATAAAACTAGTAAACAAATGAAAATATAACTGCCAAGTAGTGATACATGCATAGGTGGAAAAATAAGCACAGGAAAAGACTGGAGAATGAAGGCTAGTGCCATCTTGAACAGGAGAGAATAGAAAGTGAAGGGAGAAGCCATCTTGGACAGAAAGGCAAGAAGGGAATGGAGATCAAGGGGAGAAGTCATTTTGGACAGGGTAGGCAAGGAAGGGAGTGAAGAGTGAGGGGAGAAGTCATCTTGGACAAGTAGACAGGAAAGGAATGGAGCATGAAGAAGGAAGCCATCTTGGACACATAGACAAAGAAGGGAGGAAAGA
>NW_006159863.1:1196434-1204292 GCF_000334495.1 Tupaia belangeri chinensis | reverse complement strand
AAGGATGTATTGTCTTGAAGGAGTTAAGAAAGAAGCAAATGGAGAGTGAGAGGAGATGCTATCTTGGACAGGCAGACAAGAAAGACCATGTGTGGAGACTCATGAACTGAGGAAGTAATCCCCCACCTCAGAAAAATGCCCCTCTGTATTTTGACCCAAGCTTTTCTTGTCATTTAGATCTCAGTTTAGATGTCCCTTATCCCCAGATGCCTTCCTTGGTCTCACACCTGGCCAGAGCTCAGCTCCTTTTATGGACATTCTTATCACTTCGTATCCTAATTGCCTGTTGATGCTCTTAGGACACTAAGCATTCTGAAGATCATGGAGCTTGATACAATACCTGGTACACTGAGATGCCCAGCCCATGCAGAATGAGGCATGCCTGAATGGGTGATATCATTCTATAATGATATCAGGTGGGCAGGTGCCATCTGTTGGATGCTGGGACCCAGAGCCCAGAGCTTTGGTGGAAGCCTAAATGGGTACCTACAGTTCCAATACCATTTTCATGACATTAGAGATAGTCTCTTCTATTCACTCATTCACAGGCTACCTTTCATGAAATAGTTCTATATTCTGAACTCAGAGCTCAGGCTATTGGTACAATAAACATACATTCCAAATAAGAAAATAAGGACAAATCTTCCATATGTTTATGGAGGGCGCTGGAACAGTCTGCAAAATGTCATTTGAATGTTGAAATATTGAAATTCCCAAGGGGTTTCAATGTATATGGAAGAGACAAAAGAATATTTGGAAACAGGACAATTTCAAAATATTGGAAACACATGGTAACCATAATTACAAGGCTCCTTGCGTCACGTTCAAGGATGTCTCTGGCCCATGGCCCATTCTCCCATACACCAAACAAAGTCATGGCCCCCAACTCCTCATGGCCCCATAGTGGGGTTCTCTCTACACACACTGGGACTGAATTGATCTCAGGGACCGAAAAGAGCAAAAGTGTCCACAGAGGAGGGGATTGTCTAGAGAGCACTTTGATAAGGCACCACCCCACCAGCCCCCGTATTGGTACATTGAACACTGGAACCTGGTTCTTGTCACTGTCCCCAGATCTCCTAGACTCAGGGCTTTTCCCCATGGTAGATGCCACATGTCCCAAAAGGGCCAAATAACTATGAAAGCCACATCACCTCCTAGAACTCATCCACACCAGATAGCACACTTTGTTTTAGCTCCATCCTAGAGAACATGGCCCTAAGCTATGGTTTTTGCAACCTTTCCCCCCTAACAAATCACAGCTCTGTCACCACCTCCCCGGCTGAAGTTTGATCTGTTTATCATCAAACTGCCCCAATTTAGGGACTCCAACAGTGCAAGAGACAGTTCCAGGAGCAGTATCTCTGGCCTTTCTTACCCATCATGAGCTACAGAAAATGCTGGCAGACAGGCCTGACTGATGGTGCCACTTTTGGCAATGTACTTGGAGAATCACCAAATGGAACCCCCTCTCCAGCCTGAGGACAGTGAAGAGGTTTGGGTTTCTGTGGGCAGAGGATTTCAACTTTGCTTTTTCTCAGCACTTTCTGCCCCGAGGCAAAGCTTTCCCATCAAGCAATTAACCACCACTGGGAAATGCCTTCACCCACAGATGCGTCAGTCTCCACTTAAGACATGGTGCCTGAAAGGCGGCCTCATCATTGTGTGTGACTCCTTCCCCTCCCAGGACCCTTCTTGTTAGTCCAGGGAGCTTCTTCTGATGCCCAGTCAGAATGGTCCCTGCGAGGCATGTGAGGCTACTTGGGTTCAGAGAGATGCCTGTCTTGTACATGATAGTAGAGAAAAATGAAAGTCAGGATTCTTGATGGCATAAAACTCAGGCATTCCTAGGCCTAAGGGGATGGCAGGAAGGAGGGGTCCCGTTGGTTGGCAAAAGTTAAGAGTTAGTGATGGAACCTGGCTTCTGAGACTGCAACCTCTTCCTTTAGTAGTTGTCCTACATCATTTGAAAGGCCCCTTTACCACCTCCTTTGCATCCTACCTCAGTAAGCCCAGGAAAATCCTTTCTCAGCAAAATGAGGATCAGCAACCCAGAGGAAATCCCTAGCCCCACTGTTCCAACATAGATATCTGATGTGAATTTATACAGTGAGCGATATGGGTGAAAAGAACGTCCTACTCTTCCTTAAGGTTAGGTCTGTGACCTACAGACAGGGTCCATGTGCCTGCTGTTTGCAAGTGCTGTGATGGTATTGACACAGGCAGGTCCTTGACCATCCCTGTGTGGGAACAGCACTGTCACCTTCCATCTCTTGGCCGGAAAATGCAATCTTGAGGAAACACCCAGTAGCTGTTCCTCATCAAAAACATGGAGGAAAGATGAGTGGAGATTTTTTTTTTTTTCTTAATCGCTTGTGTTAATTTCCAGCCCAAAAATCTTGGGCAGAGCTTTTCCTTGTAGCCTGACCTCACCCCCTATAGTGGGGACACCTACTTTTCCACAGGGCCAGATTTCTGTTCCTCTTTCTCCTGCTGCTCCAGAGGTGGGAACCATGAATTCTACCAATACCCTGAGGCAGAGGTCTTCTCTCTTTATACAGAGAAGCAGGCAGAAGTAAGTGCCCTTAAATCAAAGCCCAGGACCAAAGTGTCACTACTTGGTAACTCCAGAAGAGGAAACTGATAAGGGGAACCCAGAGCAGGAGACTGGCCCCTTCTGGCTGGGTGGCCTCCTTGCTCTCTTCCAGCTCCACAAGTTCAATGTTTCACTTGTAGATTTCTGGGGCATCCGTAGCTCTGCTTAGAGCTTTCTCATGGCAACCCTCACCCATAGAACCCATCTCTCTGTCCTCTGACCTGTACCAACTCTGTTACACAGGTTACTCTTGAGACCAACTACACAGCCCTCAGCCCCACTCCTACAGTAGGTCCAGAACTCTCAGAACTAACATGATTCTCTAGTAAAGGGGATGAGGCTGAGGCATAGATGCACCAGGTCATGGAGGAGAACGAGGTGTGGGTCTGGTCTAGGAAGCTTTGCATTTTTGAGCTATCACTGGTAACAACTTCTATTAGCTTGGTTGAGAGAAGCAGATGTCCCATTACTTAATGAAAGGATCTACTTTTAGGTAATAGTGACACAGTCTTTGGGCATTTCTAATCATCACCAATGACAGAGAAGCATAGAATTTGCCAGCTGGCAGAAACTTGGAGATGACATAGTCCAAATTCTTCATATGATACCCAAGGGAGCAGAGGTCCAGAGAGGTGATGGGCCTTATCCAAGTTCATCCCACAGGTAGTAGAAGAGCTGGGCCTGCACCTGAGACAACCCTTCAGCCAATTCCCCTCTAGACCCTTCTGTATTTCCCAGAATCCTTCATTCTTCATGAGATCTCTGAGCAGGATACACTAATTTCACTTCACAACTTTGATGCAAGATGCCTTTTGGTGGAGCAGTTACATGAAAAATAATTACTCTAACCCTGGAACTTAAATAATTTCATCTAAAATTCATAGAAACATTTTGGCTTCTAGTGAGTCTTATGGGAGGACCAAGATGGTTGGGAGACCCATGTGAAGCTACTACTGAGATTTTATTTGAAAATGAGTATGTTGATGAGTCCAGGCAGGGGAAGGATAAACCAGCCTCAACCTTTGAGGAAAGTGATCATATTCATTGACATCCAGGGTAATTTTGTTTGCTGCCTGTGCACAAATTTGGAGCACTAAAGATGTCTTATCTTTATACATGTCTTTACTGATGCTGTATTTCTTTTTTCAATTATACATTTATTTATCCATTCAGATACAGACACAAAACTCCTGCTGCATTCTAGGAATGCAGAAAGTACCTATATGTAAGGATAAATCAGTGTGTCTTTCCCTTTGGGTCACTCACATGAACTAATTACCTACAATAGACAAGATTGCCAAAGGTCAGAGCTGGCAGGGAATGTGGGGAATCCCAGGCCAAACACCCTCATTTATAGATGAGAACTTGAGGTAGGGAGAGAGGAAGTAACCAGCTCTTCCTGGGATGTTAGATCTCTCCCTTTCTAGGCCACTGTTCCTTCCAAGTTGGCCACTTTTCTCTGTACTAAGCTGTAATACTGAGTAAAGTTGGTTTGAGGTTACACCAGCAAAGCCAAGGAGGCTGGTGTTACTCAGCCCAGAGGGCACTTGAGAGAGTTTAAGAAATAGCTCTCAGTCTGAGAGGGTTACATGCACATACCCCATTTTCCCTTAGGAAATATCACCTCTTATTTGTCCATGATCCAGCCTGACTGAAAGCTCAGATATTAGGTGACTAGATGGATGGAGGGCAGATAGGGTGATGGATGCATGACTTGTTAATAGGTGTCATCCAAAGGCCTCATAATTCCTATCCCTCCTGGGTTCCAGCTTGAACCTTTGGTGCCTAGCTGTTCAGAACAAGGATGAGAGGGGCAGGAACAGCACTACCCAGCATGGAGGCCACATGCTCACTGTGCACACAGTGACTGGGGTCTGACCTGGGTTGCATCTGTCTGTGCTGTATTTTTATAGGTCATTCTAGATGCCCTATTGCTCACTGATCTCTAGACATGCACTGACCTAGCCATGGGGACCCAGAGGCATGTCATCCTGTGTCATCTTTGCACACATAAATACTGTGAAGCAATTCCAGGCCTTCCCTGCCAAGTACCACAGGTGTGGGTCTGAGGCAGACAGTGTGGGGTAGTGAGGAGACAGTAAGCCAGGAAGGGGGATGGGTGAGGCCAGCCAGGGCCTACTGCTAGACTCCTGTCACAGAGGCACTAAGATACCCTCTGGCCTTCACTTCTTCACTGTTATACTCACTCCTCAGGGTTGCTGAGGGCATCTGTGCCAAAGAATCTCTCCTAAACCCTGCTCTGGGCTGGGCCTCAATCTTGGCCTATGAAGACTTGAACAAACACTAACATAGTTTCTAACAGCTCAAGGCCACATTCCTAGAATGACACTAGCTCCTCTGAAGGGGCCTGCCCAAGAAAGCCCAGGGCTGCCAAGAATTTACTATTTGCTCTAGCCAGTCTCTGAAGATAGGGCCCCTGTCCCCTGCCTCTGTGGGAGGATAGAAGCCTGACTTCCATAAACATCAATTAGCAAAACCAGGTGGCTTCACATGGACAAATCCCCTTTCTAGTTTTGTAATGTTTGACCTCCCTGGCTCCCTGAGCCCCAGCTCACCACTCTCCCTATTCTCTCATTCGCCCTTTAAAACATCAGTCACTTCCGTACAAGTTGAGGTTGAGTCCATTTCAGGCTTTACTCTTTCTCTACTGCAATAGTTATTCCTGATTAATATCTGTCCTTACCACTATACCTACTGTCTGGTTTTGTGTCTCTTTGCCATCAGATGTTCTAGGACCATGGCATTAAACAAGTTGGTCAAGGGACCAGCATGTAGCATGGTGGTTAAGGTGGCTGGACTCCCACATGGCCAACCATGGTTCAAGTCCTGGACCTAGGAACTTGAAACTCACACTGAGCACATTTGCTTGCATGCCCAAGAGGAGAATGGAGAAGAGATTGCAGCATGGCCATCCCTCTGGGGGGTGATTTCTCACTTTCTGTCTTTCCCACAAGTGCGTGCACCCTATAGAAAAACAAACAAACAAAAATATGATTAAGGTGTGTGCCACACTCACATGTAAAGAATATGAATGATCAATTTGGTTCAAAAGGTCTGTCCAAACCACTGTGCTGAAGAGTAGCAGAACCACCTGGATTCTGAGTTGGGAATGAGAAGCAAACTGAACAGAAGTAGAGCCAAAAAGACAGAGACATAGGGACCACAGAGTCAGTGAGCCATGTAAGAGATGAGTCACTAGAGTGAAGAGCTGAATCCCTACAGTGATGGCTCCCAAATGGCCTTGGATTCAGAATGACCTTCTCATTCCAGGCTCTGCATGGCCCACCTGTGTCTTCCAAGGGCCTCAAAGTCTTCAGAGGAGTTCTGAAATGAAGCCTTCATCACTTGAAGTGATCTGAGTGAGACTCTGATCCTTGCTATAAGAATAGCTGAAAGAGAGCCTATGTGAATCTCACATGCCCATCTAAGGGCTGACTAGCTATTTCTTCCTCAGGCCCTGTGGGGAGTAGGGAATTTGGTCTCAGTGATTCCTATGGGGAGGCCACATGGGAAAGAGGCTGGTTCCAGAGTCAGGAGCAGAGTTGGAACTCTGGCTCCACCATTGGCAAGATGGGACCTTTCGACACCTAACCTCTACTTCAAGTGAGTGTAACAGTGGTAATGAGGAACAACAGCACGTGTCAAGGGCTTGCACAGCCTGACACGCATCACTGTGAGCTCCCACCCTGCTGGCCAGCAGTCTACCCGGCAGTGGGTGGTTCAGCTCTCAGGAGTCTCCAGGTGTGGTTGAGGACAGCTTGGATATGTGTAGCCAGAGTAGGGATCACATCCTTGAAATCCTCTCTGCAGAGCAACCTTGCTGTGTGGGGAGTAGGAATGAGGGGGCTTACCCCTCCAATTGGATTACTCTCCCAACTTCCTCTGTTCTCCCCAGGGCCTGGTTCCTGGCTCCTCCACATATCAGGGGAGGGGAAACAAGGGCGTCCATCGTCAGCAGAAGACTGACTCCTGCTGTCAGCAACTTTGTGCACACTAATGCAAACTGGATGTGATTTCTTAAGTGAGGCAGCTTCAGAATGGCCCTGGAATGCTGTAGGAGGGCTGAGGCCATTCAGGCTCCTAGCGCAGACCTTGTAAATCTTCTAATATGTGGATATTGTCCTCTCAAAACAAACATTTCTTTGCTCTTTCTGCCCTGTAAATATATATGAAGAGACTTCAGAAAGTTAAGGGAAAATGCAGTTAAACTATGAGTTTATTTTGGTATGAAAAGAAAATGTTCAAACCCATGCATAGTTTTCTCATTGTATACACTTTCCACAAAGTTTTGGAAGATCCTCTCTTAGGTAGGAAAAGTAGGGTTCCAGACAAAAAAGCTGGTGTATTCTCCAAGATTCCCCTGGCTTTCTATCCATGATCCTATCGTGGGAGTTGGAAAGAGCCTTGGACATTGTCCTTGAACCACTGTCCCCTATTTCAAACACAGGAGTCCTCTCCTTTCTTTACCATACCTGAGAGTCATTCATCCTGCCTCTGGGAATGGAAAGGAATTCGACAGCACCTCCTGTGAATTTTAGGATTTTAAATCCAGCATCTGGTTTCATTTTGGGGGGCACTGGCAGCTCTGGCTATCCCAGTGTTTTATCATGCCCTTATTTCCTACCTTATTTCACACTGGGTACTGCAGGTTTCATGGCAATAGTTGGAAAATGAGGTGAAAGATAGCTTTCTCACAGCATGGAGCAAGTGGCTTCATTACTCAACCCCTCAGCAGCTCCGGGAGAACCATATACTAGCCAGTAGCTACCATTGTATTAGCCAGTAGCTACCACCTCTCGGAACTGCTTTTCAGGGCTGGGGGAGCCTTGGAAGCACCTACAACCAGCAAATGTCTGCATCTGTCTGAGAGCCACCCCAAACCCAGCTACGACAAAGTCAGGTTCTAAGCATGCCCTGGGAGAGATTTTAAGTCGACCATGTCAGGTACCCAGCAAAGGGCTTTCTGCATGTATTCTCTTAGCTATTCTTTACAACAACTCCACAACTTAGTTATTATGCCTCTCATTTAACAGAAGGGAAGATGAACCCAGAAAACTCAAGCAATTTGTCCAGGGTCGCACAGCTGCTTTGCAAAGCCCTTTCATTTTCAAACCACAGAACCAACTCTTAGATGAATTCTTAAGACAAATATTTAGGAACAGCCCTCTCCATATGGAAAATGCTTTTCATCTCTCTCACTCCAATCCTATGGGGTCTGCAGTACTTACTGTCCTCCTGCTT
>NW_006159863.1:1180708-1196311 GCF_000334495.1 Tupaia belangeri chinensis | reverse complement strand
CCTTAGAGTTAGAGCAGTGGCTCTCAGCCCTGACTGGCCTACGAGAATCATCATTAGTGTTGAGGATATTTTGGAATCTTTGCAGGTCTTCATGCAAAGCCAGACCCGAGAGATACCATCTGAGAGGATGGATCTGGAATCAAGCCCCAGCTACATGACTCACAAGTCGTTGAGTCTTATAGGGCACATAGATGTCCACTCTTCTGGGAATGGTTCCTGACCTGTGGCCCCAATATGTGCTCCCTACATATGAGAAGAAGGACACTGCAGTTCCCTCCTCTACGCCTCTCCCCACTGTAAGCTGTGCAGAGGTGACAGTCATTTAGCATCCTATGGCTCCCAGCTTCATGCTGGCTAGCAGAGAATCTAGCATGCAGCCTCAAGGCTCAACAAACTGCATTGAATGAATAAATAGGTGAATGAATGGGACTCATGGTGCCGGGAGGGGCTCTGCGAGTGGAACTGATCACCAAATGCTCCAGAACCTGCCTGGTTATGCATCAGTAGGGATCTAAAGTCCACAGAGAACTTCGCTTCTGAAGAAAAGGAGAGGAGGGAAAAGTCAGCCTCAGCCCGGAATATTGCAGCTCCTTTATGTTTGTTTTTCCTGCTTTCCAGTCCCCTGCCAAAGCAAAACAAGACGAAAGAAAGGAGGTTGTAGAGAATAGAAATAAACACCCGGTGCTGGGAAAATAGGCTCTGATTTTCTGCAGCTGCAGAGTAGAGCCCCAGGGATAATCTGGACCATCTGCCCATTAAGGAAGTTGAACTTTCATTCTCCTGTAAAGGAAGAACTCCCCATGCCCCCAGCCGGCCTGCAGCACAGGCGCTCCGTGGCCCCACCTCCCTGAGGCTGGGGTGACACTTCTCAACGGGAAATGTAATCCATATGGGAAGGACAGGAGCCATCCCAAAAGCAAAATAAGGAATTTCTGGTCAGGCTCTCCTGGAGGGCATTGCTTCCAAAATGTGGTCTGGCCTGTGGGTGTGCTTCATAAAATGCTATTTCCTAGTGGGAATCTGTTCCTAACTTAATAGGGCACTTTATGACTCTTCAAAGCACTGTCGTTGGACAGGCTCATTTGGTCTTTATAGCTCTCCCCTAAGATAGATGGTGTGATGCCCATTTCACAGGTGAGGAAGCTTAGACTCAGGGGAAGCGACTTTCTTAAGTTGTATGATAAAGTGGTCACACCAGGACCACAGCTGAATTTTCGCTTTGCTGTGTGTCCTTGACGACAGGGTCACACAGGGTATTTGAGACTATGCATAGATTGAGCAGCAGACATCTTTTCCCCGTTAACACTTCACTGATCACCATGGACTTTTTTCACTGTTGCTTCATCCCTTGTCTCCTCACCTCTATTGCATATTCTTTGGGAACTGGGAGTTTGTCTTGTAGGATTTTGCTGTTCTTGGGACCAGCAGTTAGCGTAATGGCTATGTCGCTGGACTCCCATGTAGTCGACTGTGGTTTGAGTCCTGCATCCGGTGGCTTAAACTCACACCAGGTGCGTGTGCATGCCTGCCCAAGATCCTGAAAGGAGAATGGAGAAGGGATTGTGGAGTGGCCATCCCTACTTGGAGGGCGGGGTGATTTCTCACTTTCTGTCTCTCTGTCTCTCTCTGTCTTTCTGGTGAGCGCACATGCCCTATAACAGAAACCTCTCAAAAAAAGAAAAAAAGAAAAAAAAGGATTTTGCTGTTCTTGACTGACTCCTAGTAGGTGCTCAGTAAAAATACATGAAATTGTGGCCAACTAGTGGCTTAGTAGTTAAGGCAGCTGGATCCCACATGGCCAATTGTACAGTTCGAGCCCTGGACCAGCAGCTTGAAAAGCATGCCGAGCAAGTGTGCAAGTGTGCCCAAAATCGCAAGAAGAGAAGAGGAGGAGGGATTACAACATGGCTACCCACCCCCAAGGAGGGTACTTTCTCACTTTCTCCCCCTGCAAATACATGTTCTCTCTACCAAATTTTTAAAAAAGCATTAAATCAAATTAGAAATGAATTTCCCTACCCATCCATAAACTGGGAGCTGCCCTGTCACCCTGAAAGGATAACATTAAGTCCCAGGAGCTCTGCTGGGAGCTGGATTTGTAGGAATTTACTGGGTGGCCTGGACAGACAGGTGAGTCCTTTCCCCTCCTTTTGCAGCTGTGTCTCCTAAAAGCGCAGCCAGCGGTCTCACAGAATCAAGGCCTAGATTTACAACTAGACAGAGGCTGGAGAACCAGAAGAAAATCAACCACACCCAGCATTGATTTTACCAGGCCTGTGGTCTCCCTGCTGGCCAGGCTGTGAGGAGGTGATGCCATTTAGAAAACCTTCTCTAGAACTTTGTGTGCCTGTAGCTTTTTGGGTCCCAGGCCCAGGACCAATAGCCTTTCCCTGAGGGGTTCATTCACCCTCCTCTGTCTTCACTTACACTGTCCCCTCCTTGCCAGTTTCAATCACAGTTCTCCTTCCCCTTCAAGGTCTGAGACCCCTGTCTGAGATGCTTCCCCATCCCTGAATGTAAATCCTTGAAGGTAGAAACTTAGTGAGAAGCAGATTTTTATCGCTTCCTAACTCCATGTCTTGGGTAAGGAATTCAACCTCCAGGAGTAGTTTCCTCCTCTGTTTGGTGGAATGAGACCCCCACTGTAGACAGTTACTCTGAAATAAACATGGGCTTTGTGACTGGGGCGGTTGGGTCTCAATAGTGTTGAACTCAATATAATCCCTGAAGATTGTGGTGGGGACCAAGGCAAGTGATTCTCCTAGCCTCTGAGTCAGTATGGAGGCTGGCTGCTTGCCCCTCCTACCACAGCGACCACAAGACCTCCCGAGAAGGCTTAGCTAGTCTCTCATCTTCTTGCTTCCATCTGGATTCTGCAAACAGCTCCCTGAAGAAAAGAGGCTAAAATCCACCCCTGGGGGAAGAGAGTTCATCTAGATCCAGGTCTCAAGTACCCACCAAGAGTATTTTTCACATCAAAGGACAGTAGGGGACTTGGCGCTGTGAAGCTAACATAGTGGCAGCTAGAGCTGTTCCAGTTACATCAAAAAAGACCTCCCGGGGGCCAGCAGGTGGCGTGGTGATTAGGGTGCTGGACACCACAGCTAACCACAGTTCAAGTCCTGAACCTGGTGGCTTCCTTTCTCACTTTCCCTCTCTCTCTCTGGTCAAATTAAAATAAATGAACTAATAATAGTAATAAAAAAAAAAGGACCTCCCAGATTTAATCTGCCATCTTTGCAGGGGTTTTACCTCCCAGCATAACCAGGGAGGGGCAGCGTCCTGGGCATTAAGAACAACCCCAGAGTTTGTTTGAAATGTTTTCCAAATAAACAGTTAAACCATCTCTGGTTTTCATGTAGTTCTGAACTTAGTCGCAATGTAAAACTTCTTCATACAAAACCCACATCAAAGACCTAAACTTCAGGTCTTCAGTGGTTTCAAGGAATAGATTTTGCAGAAAATTCTATGCTCACCTTCAGTCTGAGGCTTGCGTTATTAAAAAAGAGGCTTTTTGGATTTTTCTTCAGAAACCTCAGAAACCACTGCCTGTGTGCCAGGGAACTGGTATGCTAGTCCCCAGCGGAGCTGCCTCCAGGTCCCTGGTAGGAAGGTGGGACAGCAGTCTCAACTGAATGTGGTGAGGAGACAGAGCACGCGAAAGCCTGGGTGGGCTCACTCTCCATAATAAGAAAAGAACTGAGGGAGAGGTAAAACTGGCTGCTCCCCATCTCCTCGGCATGTGAAATACCCCATCAAAGGCCCAAGCAGCAAAGCCTCTCAAGTCCCACTTAGCACACCTGGCCACTAGCTCTTAACGTCAGCTCCCAACACAGGCTTGTTTATTTTTTTTCCAACTAGTGACTCTTTTCGGGCTTTGGCCCTGGGTTCCTGCCTTCACTTAGCATGTATTTAGAATGCAAATATTAGTGGCCCTGTTAATGACCTCTCGGCACTGCTCAGTTCCCAAGGGGGGGCTTCATTTCTCCTTGTCTAAGCATTTTTTCCTTGCTAGCCTGCAGGATAGCTCTTGTTTCCCTGCCTCTGCCTAGGAATGCTAGGGATACCCTTTTATAAGAGATGGAAGCACTATAACTAGTTCGGCTGTTCCTGACTCTCGGGCAGCAATCCCCCTACCTCGCCCCCCCGCCCCCCACACACACACACAACCTCCTTTTGAAGCAGTCCAGTTTAAGGTTTAGCAGCATCACAGCCATTTTGAAAATAAGAAAGACCTCTAACAAGAACAATCTGACCAAGTGCTGAGCATAGGGAGATGTGCTGGAGGGAATGGTCGGATGAGAAACCAGAAATGGGTATTTGAAGGAATTAGGCTAGCTACTCAGGAGAAAGCAATCGACCCTGATGGTAGAGTGTTATGATTTGCACAAGGTTGTACCTTTAACCTATAAATACCAAGAACATGTTGCGTTTTTGAGACAGTTTGACAGTACTTGCTGACTGTCTCTCTGTAACTGGTTACAGAAATAAACTTCCTGATCTAGCCTCTGCCTCTCGTTTCATTGAGAAGCAGCGGCCAGAGTTAGGTGGCCAGTAATGATTTTACAATCTGGCTTCCTAAAGGATTAGGCCTTTAATTTTTTCTTTGTGAAGTCATCAAGCCAATGCTCAATGCAGACCATCGGAATTGGACTATTATCTGCACACCATAATGAAAGAGTTCTCCTTGAAGGGATCACTAGAAGTTTTCAGGGAGAGTCATTGGACCTGTATTTGGAAGACTTAAGATAGGATCTTGGCAAGCTAGCACAGCTGAAAGGCCAGATTTCATCCTTTATATAGAACTGAGGAAAAAGAGGCTGAGTGACTGGACTCAGTCTGGTTGGAATGGGAAGGGGATCTCAGTTCTACTACTGTGATACTGTGATATAGAAAAGACATATAGTTGGGCTTTGTCCCTAGCTGTGAGCCAGAGCTCCTGACTCTTGTAATTTCTTTTTTTTTAAGAATTATTTTATCCAATTTTATTTATTTTAATTCGACCAGAAAGGGACAGAGAGAGAAAAAAAGTGAGGAAGCAAGCTGCCAGGTCCAGGACTCCAACCATGGTTGACCGTGTGAGAGTCCAGTGCCCTTAACCATCATACTACCTGCCAGCCCCCTTCTTGTAACTTCTTAAATGATGAATGTGATGGTCCAGTCTCAGTGGCATAGGCAGTAGCACACTGATCTCCAGTGTGGGAAGCCACACGGCCAACCACAGGTTTGGATCCTGAGTTGAACTGAAACACGCCAAGTACACGAGCCCAAGATCCTGATGAGTTGGAGGCTAAGAGGAAGGGAGAGTGGTGTGAAGAGACTCTGTCATGGGTGCTTGCCTCTCTTACTCTTTTTTTACGAAAGAAATAAAGAAAACTTAAAAACAGGAAGCCTGATGGGGCATTTTTGTTATAATATTTTGGTTTTGTCCTTTATCCTAAAATAGCTTGGAAGCATCTTTTTTTCATTCATAAGATTCTTTCAAACATACCTCAGTGTTTTAGTAAGGTGACTTTCAGAGATCCCCTAAGATAGGGGCTGTTTTCTAGGGTAAACAATCAAATTGGAGGGTTGGAACTTTCAGCCCCACCTGGGAAGGCAGGAGATTGAGTTTAATCACCAATAGTCAATGATTTAATCAATAATGCTTATATAAAGAAGCCTCCATAAAAACCCAAAAGGTGCCTTGCCATGGTAACTGGTTGACACTGCTACTTGGCAGACTTAGCAATGGGAAGTTGGGGTTCGAATCCTGGTTCACAATAAAAGCTGGGCACAGCTACACAGTATGAGAAGGCTGAGACAGGAGGATAGTGACATACTAAGACCCTGTCAACAAAACAAAACAAGAAAAGGACAGGTTGCTAAACACGTGGAGGTGCTAGGATGGTGGTGTGCTCAGATACAGGATGGAAGCTCCACGCCCCTCCCCCATACCTCGCCTTGAACATCTCTTCCATCTGGCTGTTCTGAGTTGTAGCCTTTATAATGAACTGATAAACATTGTTTTCCCAAGTTCTGCAAGCTGTTCTAGCAAATCATAAAACCTAAGAAGGAGATCGTGGGAACCTTCACTTTATAGCCAATTGGTCAGGAGTTCCAGAGGCACAGACTTGCATCTGAAGTGGGAGCAGGCTTGTGGGTTTGAGCCCTTAATCCAGGGTCTGTGTCAGTTCCAGGTAGATAGTGTTAAAATTGGATAGGAATTGGGACCAGTAGGTGGCATAATGGTTATGTCACTGGACTCCCACATAGTTGACCATGGTTTGAGTCCTGGACCCAGTGGCTTAAAATGCATGCAGGGCATGTGTGTATGCATGCCCAAGATCCCGAGAGGAGAATGGAAGAGAAGGGATTGCAGTGTGGCCATCCCCACTGGGGGGTGATTCCTCACTTTCTGTCTCTGTCTCTCCATTGAGTGCACATGCCCTATAACTAAATCTCTCTAAAAAAAGCAAAGAAAAGAAAGGAATTGGTTTGGAATTTAGGACACCCACCTGGTAATGGGAAATTGGTTGGTGTGGGAAAAAGCCCACACAGTTGATGTCAGAAGTGTCTAAATGAGCACAGAGAAAACAGTTTCCCCTTTAGATCTCACAGAGCTCCATAGAGTTGGAGTCTCATCTTCTTGGGACAGATGTTTCTAAAAAACAAAACTTGCAAAAGGAGAACTGCTCAGGCAAGAGAAGGAGAGGGCACAGAAGAGACACGTGGGTTTGGAATGTGGACTTGCCCCTCCATGTGCAGATCGTGGGAACCTTCACTTTATAGCCAATTGGTCAGGAGTTCCAGAGGCACAGACTTGCATCTGAAGTGGGAGCAGGCTTGTGGGTTTGAGCCCTTAATCCAGGGTCTGTGTCAGTTCCAGGTAGATAGTGTTAAAATTGGATAGGAATTGGGACCAGTAGGTGGCATAATGGTTATGTCACTGGACTCCCACATAGTTGACCATGGTTTGAGTCCTGGACCCAGTGGCTTAAAATGCATGCAGGGCATGTGTGTATGCATGCCCAAGATCCCGAGAGGAGAATGGAAGAGAAGGGATTGCAGTGTGGCCATCCCCACTGGGGGGTGATTCCTCACTTTCTGTCTCTGTCTCTCCATTGAGTGCACATGCCCTATAACTAAATCTCTCTAAAAAAAGCAAAGAAAAGAAAGGAATTGGTTTGGAATTTAGGACACCCACCTGGTAATGGGAAATTGGTTGGTGTGGGAAAAAGCCCACACAGTTGATGTCAGAAGTGTCTAAATGAGCACAGAGAAAACAGTTTCCCCTTTAGATCTCACAGAGCTCCATAGAGTTGGAGTCTCATCTTCTTGGGACAGATGTTTCTAAAAAACAAAACTTGCAAAAGGAGAACTGCTCAGGCAAGAGAAGGAGAGGGCACAGAAGAGACACGTGGGTTTGGAATGTGGACTTGCCCCTCCATGTGCAGGTACCAGCCATGAACAGGGCTGTTAGGATGGTGGAACTCTGCTTGGTACAACCTTGGCCTGCTCTGCCTGGCTCTCCTCCAAGCTATCCCCAGGCTGCCAGGCTACTCTCTGCTGGCAGCCCATTGATGGCTTCCCAGTGCCCAGAGAGTCTGGCTTAAACTCTTGACCACTACAGGGACCTTTGCGAGCCCCTAATACCTCTCTGGACTTATTGTTTCTTAGATCTCAAACCCTGCCCTGACAAACCATGTGGGATGATAGACAACACTCTGCTGTGTCAGGGTTCTCTTCACTTTCCTCATTCAACTGTTGGGCGCCAATTTACCCTACAAGACTTGGCATCAAAGATGTCTCCCTGACTGACCTGCTGCAACAGGAGGCAAGTTTCACCATCATCACACCCTTTCCTGTGGCCCTCACACACTCTCCTATAATTGCTGTTGGTGTGTCTTTCTCACCTGCTAGACAGTGAGCTTCTCCAAGGGGAGTTTGGCCTTGATCTTCTGGGCCCTTAGCAAGTTCCTGGTATACAGCAAATGCTCAACAAAGGTTTGCCAAACAAACGAAGAAACTCTCTTCCCTGTGTTTCTTCCTTCCTCACATGTATCTTTTCTATATGACAGAAGTAAGGGAGGCCAGCTCCTCCCTTCCTGAGGGTCCCCCCTCAATCTTTCCAGCCTCGGGCCTCCATTCCTTTTCAAAGCCAGCTCTGTCCCCGCCCTGTTCCTGATCCTGGCTCCCCCAGGAGCCTGTTCGGCTCAGCCTCATCCGTTCCCAACATTACCTCACTGACTATTTCCTTAAGCCTGTTTTCTTCTCTCCAGTGTCTCCCTCTCTGCTTCAGTTTTTGCCTCAGGACAATTTTTTTCAGAGTGAATTTTGAATCCCTGTGTATGTTCAGTTAACTTTGGGGAGAAACATTTAAAAAACACATTTTTATATCCATGTAGACTTTTGTGTTTGCATCTGTCCAGTAATTACTAATTACCAGATATTGTAAGGAATGAATCATTTAAGGTATAAACTGAACCAATGCATGTGTGATAAACACTGACAGATAAGGGCTGGGGCCTCCACTTGGGTCATCTCCGAAAACCTACTGTGTTCAGTTTACACGATCATGAAGCCTGTGAAAGTAAGCAGGTGGGAAGGGCCTGGCTGGCGGATACAGAGCCCTTCAGGTAAAATATTATTCTGGCCTATCTCAGAGCCACAGAAGCAGGTTAAGGAGACTAGGACTTGGGGACATTAAGAGCAAACTGAAACAAAGAAGAGTAACAGGGAATTGCTAAGAAAAATATTGGCACCTTCATAGTAAACCACTAAGAGTAGACAGGGTGGCCCACAGGACTCCATACAGAATTTAAAAAAATAGTCAAATGTAGTAGTGGAAGGACTGTATCATGGTCTCTGGCCAGACAAACCTGATCTGCATCCTGGTTCTGTCCCTTACAAACTCTGGTGACCCCAGCAAGTTCCTTATCCTCGTTACCCTTGTCCTCCTCACCCTTCTAACATGAATGTGATCATGTCTCCTGAATATCACTGTGTGAACAGAGTGATGTAATGTGCACAGAAACTTTATAATTCGCAGTAGCAGGTACAAGTTTATTAGCAGGATTATGTGAGTGGTTGATTTATCTTAGAAGTGTGGTTTACTCTTGAGTCACATTACTAAAATTATATAAGAAATTAAGGGTGAGGCTGGCCCTGTAATACAGTGGTTAAGTGCTGTGCATTGGGAGCCAGATCCAACATGGCGGACTGCAGTTTGAATCCCAGCCCCAGTGGGTTAAAACACATATTGAGCACATATGTGTGCATGCCCCCAAATCCTCATGGGATGAGGAAAAGGAGGAAAAAGGATTGTGGCATGACCAGGCCCTATTGGAGGTTATTTTCTCTGTCTCTGTCAACCACATGTACTCTTTGGCAATAAAAAAAAATTAATTCAAAAAAGAAATGAATGATGTATGCATAGTTAGGTTAAAGAAATATATTTGTGCACAAAAGGTACAGTAGTTCTGTCTCTGCATACCTGAGATAAGGCTAACTTTCACTACCACATTATCCTAACAGAGTCCCCATAGCACCTGGTGTAGCCAATTAGAAGTACAGGGAAAAAAGAGTAAGGAAGTTCATGGCTCCAATGGACTTTCTTTGCCTCCTTTATCCTCAAATACAGATAGAAACATCTCAGAGCTGTGGGAAGATGTGTCTGGAAGCCTCTTCAATTATTATTTATATTATTTTGAGCTTACGATACACTCTGGGATGCCCACTGGGCCTCCCACTCCCCCATATTCCCTAAACATTGAAAATAGACATGAAGTGTTAAATGTTTTCTCTAGTTTCCTGAGATGCCAATGATAAATATCAACACACACTGGTTTAGAATTCACCCCTGTGTCATTCTGCATGTTTGTTTTTTTTTTTTCCCATGTGAAACCAAATGAGAAAAGTTTTAAAAACAATCTGAACTTATATCCTGCTTTAAATTCGTGCTGGGGGAATTAAAACTGAATTTTTTATCCAGTCTCACACTGCAAAAATACTGTTTATTTTTCCTACAAATGGACCATATATGAGGGTAAAACAAATATCTCTTTCTCCTGAGATGTGTATATGTAGCCTTTTTTTTTCTTTTTTCCTGGTCAAACTACTGAAAGTCAAACATCTAACAGGATGACTGATACTGCCCTTGCATGTAAAAAACATTTATCTCTCATCAGGCAGAAATCAAGAGATTTAGATTCTAGACCCAAGGTGGCCTAGAAGTGAAAGTTTCCTCTTTCTCTCTGTTCTTGGTTTCTGGTCATTGAACTAGTAGGATGGGATTGGAAGAGGGAGAAGAGTTGACTTGAAATCTGTCTGACTGTAAAATCCTGTACCACCAGAAAAAAAAAAAAGCAAAAAAAAAAAAAGCATGAGTAAACAATAGCAAGATTTTTGTTCTGAAAAATACTTTAATAAGAACTCAGAATGTGGCTCTTGAGAAGCCTTCTCTGTAAAGGCCTCTGAAAGGGAAACCCCCAACCTTCGCTTCCCACACGGGGTGTCTATCTTATAGCTCTTATTTATCCATTTGATATGGTAACATCCCCACCTGCTGGAACTTCTAGGTTTTTGCTGCTAAAGGTACACACTTAGGAGGTGTTTGGTCAAAGTTTTGTGGTCTTAGGCAAAATCTGGGTTAGCAGAAGCCGGCCTGGTTAGGGGCTTCTCCTCCACAGTGGTGGTTTTTAGAGGAGAGTAGCTCTAGAGCTGAGGGCACCTTCTTCCCACTCTCCTGATCCATAGTGACACTGCCTAGGGTGCAGGGCATGACTAAGGCTCCCCCAGATGTGGGCACTCATGTTCCTCAGGGCATGACTAAGGCTCCCCCAGATGTGGGCACTCATGTTCCTCAGAATTTCCATGCATTTGTGAAAGATGAGCCTTGGCTCTCTCCTCAGAGCCTGGGTCTCAGGGATATAGTTAACACCTCTGGGACTGGAGTGTCCTGGAAACACAAGCAAGATTCTGAATATAGCTTGGCCTTGGTGTATTCAGGGGCAGGCTGGGGTGTAGAGACCGTGGGAAGGCCACCCCACTGAGGGGCAGACACAGACCTCAGCCTTGAGTGGCCTCAATGGTTTCCATCATCCCAAGGCCCTTAACACAGTGTCCAGAACTACCAATGAGGGAGGAAATTGCTAGGGATGTTAAGGAGCCCAGCCCTGCTATCCAAGCCAGGGGTCTAAGCTCTCACCTCAGAATTAGAGTACTCAGAGGCTGTGTTCTGCCTCTCCCTAAAACATGGAGAAGTCTATGTTCCTCTTTGGGATGCTGAAAATGAAAAGCTAGATAATGGCCTTCTCCTCTGTTGTCCTACAATTCTGGTGTGCACCCCAATTTCTTTCTCCTGTTGTATAAAGTCTCCTGTCCATAGAGCTGTCTCTGCTAAGCCCCTTCACCATGGAGACCTTTATCCATGGAGATCATTTTGGGGTCTTGTCTGGGAGCAGGAAGGAAAGGCTTTGAGCTTGGTGCAAATTCAAGGCCAAGCTTTGTGTCTGAGTTCTGGACCCCAGTGAGGCTGTAGCCTGTCCAAGGCAGGAAAGAAAGCCTCAGGCCCTAGGAGGGACAGGCCAGGGCTGATGTCAGCCTCTCCTTGTGCAGTCAACAGGCTCCAGGGCCAAGTGGATTGGGCACCTTCCCTCCATAGCCTCCCTGTCCATCCCTGGGGAAGCCCCCACCTTCCCACACTGCCCCCTGCCTCAGAGCCTAATCCCACGTCAGAGCCCAACCCACTTGGTACACAGGAGTAAGGTAAGGAGCAACTAAGGCCTCCTTTCCATCAGTGATAACTCTGCCAGCTCCAGACCTTTCCATCCCTCTCGAGTAAGCTGAAAGAATAGCTGCCAAGGACTTCCTGACAAGAGCCCCTCTGGTATGTGGGCAGAATCTCCAAGTTCCCTCTCAAAGGTCATCATTTCACACAGTTCCTCCCTTCCTGCCCACCCCCGTTGGGAGTTATTTACTTCTCAGAGCTAAAGGCTACAGTCCAAGTTACCTTGGCAGCATTTGGTCAGAAACTGATCAACACAGTGGGAGGGGACAACGCCCCACAACAATGATTGTGCTCAGCCCTTTAGGTAAATGTGACTTAGGTCTGTCACAGAGAATGTCCAGACTTCCTGTTCTTGCCTTCGAAACTCTCTTTCCAACCTGACAGTGTCCACCAGATCACTACATCCAGACATTCCCAAAAAAGGGATTCAGAACATGCTGGAACCATTGTGAAACACACACATTGCTCTGTGGAGTTTGGCACTGCATGAAGGGAGAGGGCTGCAGCTAGGAAGTTTAGGAGATGATCTCAGTACTTGCTTGGTTTTCCTCAGGTATGTCCATCCCTTTAGAGCAGGGGTTCCTAATACCCAGGCCACAGACTGATACTGATCCATGGCCTGATAGGATGCAGGCTGCAGAGCAGGAAGTGAGTGGTGGGTTGAGCTTCATCTGTATTTACAGCCACTCCCCATCTCTTACATTACTGCCCAAGCTCTGCCTCCTATCAGATCAGTGGCAGCATTAGGTCCTCACATTGAAACATGTTGAAAATCCCCATGCTCACTTGTCAGCCCCATAATTCCAGTTTGGCTCCAAATGCAGCTGCATTCTAGTTGCAGGAAAACAAGCTCAGGGAAGGGGAAGACAGAGGAAGAAGGAGGTAAGTCAAAGTGTCAGGGGGTCTTGGGGAAGGGCATCTTTCAGGACCAAAGTTTCCTTCTGGTCCTGCACCACAAGGTCAAAAGTATCATTTGAAGGACCTCCTGAACCCAGGGGGGTCAGCCTCAAGGAGACACATATGCAGGGTTCAGCTTGTGAATATACAGTGGTACCTATTCCTGATTATCACTGAGGAGGTGATAATCTGCTTATGCCCTTGCATGGGATGACTACTCAGGGCCCAACTAATATGATTGGCTGGCTGTTTTGTTTTGTTTTGGGGGGTGGTTTTTGAAGCTTGGCTAGGAGAGTCTATTTATTCTTTTGTGACCGTCACTCCAAAATTCCACATAGAGCTTTTTGAGAGAACAAAACATCCTAGAAAAGAGTACAGCTGGATAAGCTGGCTTCCCTGGTGAACATTTCAAGAAGAATTTCATCAGAAATATGCCATTCTTAAACTTGGTGACTGCCAGATAACGAGACCTCTAGCCGCACTGCTCCATTAATGCAAAGGAGGAAAGCCAGAGTGATTGTACTTGGCCTCTGCACCTGTCTCCAGGTAACACCCAGGGAAGTGACTGAACATTAGCAAGCATCTCCAGTGATTTTAGGAAGTAGGTCTAAATTGGTGCATTGTGTGGAATTGCACTAAGAGTACTTACTGCATCCTAACCAAGTGTTCAGAGACTGAAAAGCACTTTATAAGGACTCACTCATTCAATTCTCACAATGACCTATGATGCAAGGACTCTTGCTACCCCCATTTTATAGATGAGAAAACTAAGGCACAGAGAGATTACTCATAGCTAGCTAGGCAAGTAGCCAAAAGGGGCCTGTAGGTCTCTTTACACAAACAGTGGGCTTACACCACCTCTAGAAATGTAGCCTGTGCCCCTGGGGTCTATGAGTATCTCCTGCTGGACCTGTAGAGTTCTAAAAAATGGAGGACAGTTCTTTTGACACTTGAGCCCCAGCCCATGCGCCAGCCTCTAAACCCCCTAACTCATGGGACCGCTTGTGCAACTGCTAAACCTGTGTCAACACTATACCAAGTGACCCCAGTAGAATTTCCTTACTGGCATCACCGGCTCTGTCTCCTTTTTCTCCTTTCTCTCCTTTCGGGCCTCGATCACCTAAAACAAGAAAACTCAAGTTAGAAATGTATAGAATCAACCCAAGAAAAATTTCCCCCAGGCACATCATAGCCAGATTGACCAAAACCACAGACAGAGACAAGATATTAAAACTGTCAAGAGAAAAATGTCAAGTTACTTACAAAGGCTATCCCATCAGGCTAACATTGGACCTCTCGTTGGGAACAATGCAAGTAAGGACAGAATGGGAAAATATAGTCAAAGTGTTACATGAAAAACAATTTCAACCAAGAATACTATATCCAGGATGATTATCCCTCATATGGAAAGAAAAGCCCGAAACATTCTCAGATAAATGACACCTGAAAGAATTTACCAACACCAGACCAGCTCTTTGAGAAATTCTAAAGGCAGTGATATACTAAGAACACTAAAGTCAGACAGAAATAAGAGAACAAAAGATGACCAAGAAAAAATTCAACTTAATGCTACCAAGTTTGGAAATATCAATAGTAATGTTGAATGCCAATTTACAGGATTTACATGAAAAGATCAGACCACAGTAACACTGTAAATTCAATAAAAGAGAGAGTACATGAGACTAAACTGGTGAAACAGAATTCTATGACTTTTCTCTAAAACATTATTGATTTTCTTCTATGCTTTGTCTTCCAGATTTAAAGATTTGGGTTTTCTTGTGAGTTGTTGATAGGTTAAGCAATTTGTTAATTTTTAAAAATTGAAACATAGGGACTGGCAGTTAGCGTAATGGCTATGTCGCTGGACTGCCACGTAGTTGACTGCGGTTTGAGTCCTGGACCCGGTGGCTTAAACTCACGCCGGGTGTGTGTGCGTGCGTGCCCAAGATCCCGAGAGGAGAAAGGAGGAGAAGGGATTGCGGCATGGCCATCCCCCCTGGTGGGTGATTTCTCGCTTCCTGTCTCTGTCTGTTTCTGGCAAGCGCACACGCCCTATAGCCAAAAAAAAAAAAAAAAAAAAAACACCTCTCCAAAAAAAGAAAAAAAAATTGAAACATAAACTTTTCTCCCTTCCTGGCCCCTTTGCAATTGGAAAATATTTGTGAGCATTCTTATTTTGTGGCAGAATGGTTATTTGCATAAGTTCAATAATACAGTAGTATCTGTTGCCTTGCATCAGAAATTAAATTCTTATGGGGCTTTGTGCACGTAGCAGACCAAATGGAAAATTTTTTATTTTTCAAATAAGTTAGTTTATACCTCTCTTTAGTAAAAAGGGGAATGGAGAGAGAATAAAATGTTTCAGAAGAAAATTACAGTGCATTTGTCACTAGATTTTAGCTTTGGCCATATTTTTAGTTTAAGATCTTTTGTGAATCAATAAAATGTGAAGAAATAAAACGTTTAGTATGGAAGGGAGGGAAGAGAAAGGCTAAGGAAAAAAATTAAAGTATGTTTAAGTGACAAAAAATGGGAAGCTATTTGCTGCTGATAATGTGTATAGTAATATCTTTGTCTTGACTGACATGTACAGTATTCATGCTGGAAACAGAAATGTTGTACACTGTAAATACATATGTGATTAAATGTAAATAAATTTTAAAATAAAGAAAAGACAACAAAAAGAAATGGAAACAAATTCCAATTGTGAGTAAAATGTTATCTGCAGGAGACTTCTTAACCCATGGTCAGAGAAAGCCTCTGGAGGGAGCCCGTAGCCACTGGAGGGCACAGCAGGCTGGACAAGAGCAGAGCCAATCTGCCAGCTCTGGTCACCTGGGAAGGTGGAGGGGGCCTAGCTGAGAAAGGCACATTCCCTCCTGGTCAAAGCATCAAAGAACAGCTTCATCCAGTAAAGACTCAAAATGCATGTGGTA
>NW_006159863.1:1169675-1180693 GCF_000334495.1 Tupaia belangeri chinensis | reverse complement strand
CAAAGCAAAGGGATTTTTAATGAGCAGTCTAGGTTTTGGAAGTCCATGTCCAATGGGGCAGGAGTGAATCAAGGAAAGAAAAATAAAGCAAAACATTCAACAGACCAAAAACACAAAAAGGAAAATATTTGTTGATGACAACTTGTATGGTAATTTATTTAATTGGACTAACATATGGAGTATTCATGTTGGGAAAATTCATTTTAAATGTCATAAAGATATACAGTGATTGGACATAAAAATAAAGAAAAGATTAAAAAAAAGAAGTCCATGTCCAAGTTTGTTCTAATAAGCACAGGGGGATTTCTAGGGGAATGGCTTCAGTTATGAGGGAGAGAGACAGGTTGTATGTCGAGCAGATCTTCCGGTGGAGGAGATTGTAAAACACAAGGGAGAGTTTCCAGGGAATTGTGGAATTTCCTTCCCAGAATATGGTAAAAAGAGCAGACTCTTTTTTCCAGTTGGCATCTCACTCTACAGAGAAGTAGAAAGTTCTGACACCACTCAGTGGGCATTAAAAGAAAGAGAGAATTCTATTCCAAGGACCTCCAGAAAGATATCTGCAACTCAAAAGCCCACAGCAAACTGGTGAAAAAAATCCAGTCAGTAAATTCCCAAGGAGAATGCCTAGAGTGATCCATGCTGTGAGGGGAAAAAAAGGGGGGGGGGCAAACATGTATGCATTACTATAAGAATATGCTTCGCAAAAGGTCTAGCAGGATGTGTCCCAAGTATTTATGGGAGTTACTCTAAAGAGATCTGGAATCAAGGAGAGAGGACTCACACTTTACCTTGTATGCTTCTGCATTGTCTAAGTTTTTTCAACAAGGATGTGCTGCTTTTATAATCTGTTTTACAATCAATTTCTTAAGATGTAGATCATAAAAGAAAGGAAACCATCAGCCTTTTTAAAAAACAAACAAACAAGCAAACAAAAAACAAGAAAAATCCCTCCCAAGGAGAATGCCTAGAGTGCTCCATGCTGTGAGGGGAAAAAAAGGGGGGGGGGCAAACATGTATGCATTACTATAAGAATATGCTTCGCAAAAGGTCTAGCAGGATGTGTCCCAAGTATTTATGGGAGTTACTCTAAAGAGATCTGGAATCAAGGAGAGAGGACTCACACTTTACCTTGTATGCTTCTGCATTGTCTAAGTTTTTTCAACAAGGATGTGCTGCTTTTATAATCTGTTTTACAATCAATTTCTTAAGATGTAGATCATAAAAGAAAGGAAACCATCAGCCTTTTTAAAAAACAAACAAACAAGCAAACAAAAAACAAGAAAAATCCCTTACTATTGCTAGAGGGCATATGTGCCCACCAAAGAGAAAAAGCAAGAGAGGAGACGAAGCATCCACTAATGGAGCATAGTCACACCACAATCCTTTCTCCATTTCTCCATCCCACCAGGATTCGGGGGCATGCACATGCACAAAAAACACACCCAGTGTGGTTTTCAAGCCACCAAGGCTGGGATTTGAACCTCAGTCCATCATATGGATCCAACTCCCTTAACCTCCCAAGGTTACAGGCCAGCTCCTCAGCCTGGTTCATCACCAACCAGAAAATGTTCCAATGTTCTGAGATCAAGAAACCATTCTAATCACATAGTGAAAATGATTAACAGTACTTGTTTTTAAGTTTTCATTTGAACGAGTGAAGAGGAGGGAGCCTGAGGAAAGAGGGCCGGCTGTCTTCCTTTTCTGCAGTGATGATAGGAAGTCTGGACAGTCTTAGAAGGAACGTGGAAATACAGTGCTAGACTAAAAGAGGTTCCCCTAAACATGAACAAGGCTACTAGCCATCAGAAGAAAAAAGGATCAGAAAAAACAGATGGCAAGGTAAACCTGAGAACTGAATTAAAGTAAAAAATGCTGGAGGGATAAAAAGAAAGTAGTGCAGAAAGTTAGGAATCTGGCAGTCCTATCCAGAGGGTCTGGCCTGGGTCTGCAGCCTCCATCTGTCCCGTGGGCCCACCTTGTAGGCTTCCTTTGGTCACATCTCTGGGTTGTAGCCCCTTAGTAATACTCCCATGTGTTTCTATAAGGACTTCAGCATCTCCAGAGTATTTTACACATAAATGCTCGTTTTCACTTCTGGACAACCCTGTGAATCACGGTACCCTAGTGTTTAGATGAAAACTGGTGGTTAGCAAGATGTGACTGGCTCAAGGTCACCCCACTGGTCAGTGGCAGAGTGAGGATGAGAACCCTGGTCTGTCCACTTCAATGCTCATGGGTCGCCTAGGCTAGTGGTGTGCGAAGTTCTGGGTTGCACTGAGATTCATTATTACCTTTGAATCCACGCATGCCCATTGGTCCTGTGGCCCCCAGCTTCCCATCATCGCCTTTGGGGCCAGGCAGTCCTGGGGTACCTCTCTCCCCTGGTAGACCTGGAAAATAATGGAGGTGCTTCAGACTCAGAGTTAGGAGGGCCCTTAGAGGTCATTGTCTGTTTTAACGATCAGCCTCCATAGCTACTGCTTCCTGGTTCTTTTCAGCTAATTTTAAAAAAGCAGTATCAAGGAGAACAGCTTCCCCTGAACACCTCTTACCAGGCAGGCTCGGGCCCCTCTCCCTGAAAGAACCAGGATGGTTGTGAGTGATGGTGGCGGTACCAACCTCACTGGAGTGGCATCCTAATAAAATTCAGGTTCAGCAAACATTTTTGTGTGTCAGGTACTGCTCAGGATGCTTTTCATAAAGTATCTCATGTAACTATCACGACAAACTGGGAGCTATTATTTTACCTGTGTTACAAATGAGGCAACTGAGGTTCGGAGAGGTTAAAGTAGCCGGCTCAGGACACACAGCAAAGTGTGTTGGAGGCAGGATCAGCGCCCTGCTCTTTCTGAACTAAAAATATAGTTGGTCAGATTCACCTCATGCTAGATCCAGGGACCACCTCATGCTAGATTCTGGGACCCAGAGAGAGGTTGAGGATGGTCACTAGTGAGTAGGAGGAAGATGGACTAGCTCTCCATCCTATTTAAGAAAAAACAAAAATAAAACCAAGAGCCCTTCTCTTCCATAAACACAGGAAGGTATAGCAGAGGGGACTAGAGACAAAGGACAGAGGTCAGCAAGAGCCATGGAGGAGCTGGCTGGCCTCCTGCCAGATCAGGCCCCAGGGCTCCTGACCCTGTGGCCTCGTGTCACTGATCACACCATGGAGAGCCAGAATCAATGACCTCACCGAGTGAGAGCCCTGGGCTCCCCGGAGGCCTGACCTAACCACAGTCATCTCTGCAAAGCAGAGCACCCCCTGACTAACCGACTAATTGTTCTTGCCTGCTTAGAAGGTTAGTTGGTTTTCTTTGGGCTTTTTATGTGAGAGGAAGAAATTTTTTCCCAGTAATCATTCCTCTGGTGCTAATGTCAAATGGCTAGAAGAGGACGGATGGTCTCAAGAGGGTGGGAGGACCTTGGAGAGGGTTGACTGGATTTTCTTCTTTTCCTTCCTGTTTGCTGCCAAAGTCCAATGGCCCTATTGCCACAGAATTCTTAATCCAGTGTAGTATGTACCCAAACTCACCATCCTAGGATTCATTTCAGCTGAAAAAAGGGTCCCACAACCCCATGACCCTGAATTTAGGGAGACCCCTGAGGAGAAGAGGCTGGAAGTGGAGACTCTCCCTCCTCCAGCCTCTGCCTCCCTTCCTGCATGTGAAACTTCCTTAGCGATTTAGGAAGGGGGTGTAATAATTCCTTAAATAAATCATCAAATACCTTTATATAATTCAAGTAAATCATCAAATACCTTTCTGTCTATAAACTTTCCTCTTCTTCTATAATGAGAGAGTTGGGGATGGATTTGGGACTTCTCCCAGGAGTGTTACCCTTACCTCGAAGTCCAGGTAATCCAGGGATGCCAGGCTCACCTTCCTTTCCTTCACTCCCCTGATCACCTTTGGGTCCCGGTGGCCCTGAAAGTGTTAAAACAGCACCAAGGTTAGAGGGCTGGTTTCTGGATCAGGACCAGGATATCCGCAGAGAAAACAAACTCTCTCTCTCTAGGGAGAGGATGGGTCCCCATTATCCTCTGAAAGCACAAAAGGCACCACCTAGCCCAGCCTGGGGGTGTCAGGCAGGGCTTCCTGTAAGAAATGCTATCCAAAGTGAAGTCTCAAGGACAAACAGGAGACAATCAAATAAAGAGCAGGGTGGAAGTATGTTACCGGCCAGACATGTCTCCCTCCCAATCCGCATGTTGAAGCCCTCATCCCCAAGGTGATGGTTTCAGAAGGTAGGACCTTCGGTAGTTAAATTTAGATTAGAGCATGAGTGTGGGGCCCTTGTGATGGAATTAGTGGTTTAAAAAAAAGACACAAAAAATGTCTTTCTCTCTTTCTCTCTGTGCCATGAGAAAATAGCAAGAAGGCAGCAGACTGCAAATGAGGAAGAGAGACGTCACCAGAACCCAGCCATGGTGGCACCCTGAACTCAGACTCGGCCTCCAGAACAGTGGGAAATACCTGCCTGTTGTTTAAGTCACTCAGTCTACGGTCTTGGTAATGTGGCCTGAGCACACTGAGGCAGTGAAAAGAGTTCCAGGTAGGGGGAACAACCCCTATGACGGATTAAAGGGGAGGAAGACATGTGTGACGGGACTTCAAAAAAAGAATTTGTGGAAAATGGAATTAAAGTACTAGTTGATTTTAATGCAAAACATGTTTGAAATCCATGGGTAGCTTTTGCATAATACACATTTCCCATGAACTTTCGGAAGATGCCTTATATAAGCCACAATGAGATAAGAAACTTGGGCATGCTGGCTGGGGTGGTGGGAAAGTGGGAGTCCGAGAGGCCTGGCTTGAGGTCGAACTTGATCCACACTGAGCACAGTGAAAGCCATGGGAGGGGCCTGAGAGAAATTCTCTATCCAATTGCATAGGAAGAAGGTGGCTCAGACTGTAGTGTAGAAAATGGGTCACAGCAGGACGGAAGACAAGGGAGGCTACACTCCATCCAGGAGAGAGGCTACAGAGCCCTGGACCAAGGAAGTGGCCATGACAGGGCAGTAGAAACACATTCCATACTGCTAGAAGGTCAGAGAGCCAGAGCTTGGCTCAGTGTTGGGGAGGGTAGGGAGTGGAGCCCCAGATGGTGTTCAGGTTTCTCTCTTGAGCACCTGGATGGAAGAAGGGATTTCTAATTGCTCCCTCCAGGGTGAGGCTCCAGCATGGCTGGGATTCTAGTGTACATGACTGCATTCAGTCCCCACCAAAACGCAGTGTATTGAAGTTACTGTCTGAGACCACACAGCCAGTGAAGGAGCCATGCATTCAACTCGAGTCTGTTTTCTGCCTACTGTGCCACACTCACGGGGCTAGACATCTAGTGCTTCTAAAACCTTCCTGCCATCCATTGCTGTACCTGCTGCTCCCAGGATAATGAACCCTTGGGCCCTCTTTGCCAGTCTCCTACCTCTCCCAGTATCCAAGGCTGCTCATGGCCCCATTTCTGGTGAAACCTTCTCTGATCCATTATCCCTGCTGCAAGTGGGTATGGCCTATTTGAATGCGTGTACCTGGGGCCATTTGACATTCATTTCACATTCTTCACACTCCTTGTCCTGTAGTCATAGTGAATGTGGTTTTTTTTTTTTTTTTCCATTTCCCTAACAAAATGGACAGTTCCCCGAGGCAGGATTATATCTTTTACAACCCTGCACCTGCAATGAAGACCCAAACTTCAAGCTCTCATCTCCTGCTGTTTTGTGAGAGGAAAAAAGAGAACCAGAAAAATGCCCAGGCTGTATTGTGCTGTTTTGTATCTTGTCCCCAACCCCCACCCCCATTTCATGTCCATCAGGACTCCCAGCATGGGACCATACTTGAAATAGGGTCTTTGCAGATGTAACTAGTTAACATGAGGCCATGCTAGAGGAGGGTGGGCCCTAATCAATCACTTGAGTGGAAGGTCCTGACCATCTGGATCTGCTTTTCACAATGCCTTGGTGTCCTTATAGGAAGAGAAAACAGGGCCAGCAGGTGGTGTGATGGTTAAGGCGCTGGATCCCGCAGACTGACTCTGTAGTTCAAGTCTCAGACCTGGCAGCTTGAAAAACATTCTGAACACATGAACATGCATGCTGAAAATACTGAGAGGAAAATGGAGCAGAAGGGATTGTGGCGTGATCACCCCCCTGGGGGTGCTTTCTCACTTTCCTTCTTTCTCTGCCTCTGTCTGGTGAGTACATATGCCCTATGGTAAAATTAAAAAAAAAATAAAATAAACAACAACAACAACAACAAAAAACCAAAAAGCAACCCCCCCCCACGTACACACATAAAAAAACAGAGAGAGAGAGAGGGAGAAAACAGAGACACAGAAGTGTGAGGAAAACATATGGAGGCAAAGACGAGAGCAATACATTTATAAGCCAAGAAACATCAATGATTGCCAGGCAACTAGAAGGCAGAGGGGGCAGGAAATGATTCTGCCCTAGTGCTTTCAGAAGGAACATAGTCCCAAGGACAACTTCATTGCAGACTTGCAGCCTCCATTGAAAAGAATAAACCTCTATTGTTTTAAGTCACCAAGTTCATGGTAGTTGTTCATAGCAATAATAGAAACCCAAAACACATATACTCACAGCAAAGCAGTAATGTCTTGCACAATAAATACTTGATGAATAAATGAGTATATGAGATCAGAGGGTGTTAATACATACAAAACAACCAGGCGGCCAAGATCAAGATGTACTGATACATTCCAGAAGTTGGCACTGTCCTCGGGCCCTAACCAAAGTTGACGGCTGTTTAATAATTCAATGGCACATGCACAGGGAAAAAGTAAATTCATGAGTTACACAAATCATTTAAGGAGGATGGGATTTTGTAGACATCCTTCTCTTTTTCTGTGAAGAAAAACAAGACTGGGTATATCAATTCCAGTTTTCAGGTCACAGGATTGAGATTCATAACATGTCTGGAACAGGCCTAAATTTATACAGTCAACTAAGGGTGCAGTCAAGAAGGAAATGAGCCTAACAACTGTATTCCAGCAATCTCCCCTCCAGGTCAAGGCCACAGCAGAGAGAACTCTGAGACAGATTCCAGACCTTTCCATTCTTCTCTATCCTTTCCCACTAAGAACCTAGTTGTTCCAGGAATTGAGCTGGTCACAGGTGAAATGGATGCACACTTTGATTCATTCTATTCCCTAGATTCAGGGGTGACCCAACATATGGATCTCCTAGAAGTAACTCGCAAGGGAGGTTGTTGTCCAGCAGGAGACTATGATGGGGAAAGCTCAGGGTGGTGGAGATCATTTGGGAGATGGAGGTTGAGGATAGATACAGAAGGCCTTGGGCTCAGACCCTGGTTCTATTAAACACACATAGAAATTCCTTTTTTGCTCTGTTGTGGTGAGGAGTAAGTGGATTCAGTTACATGATGGATATAAAAGGGCTTCATAACCTTGAGTGGAAGGTCCTGACCATTTGGATCTGCTTTTCACAATGCCTCACTGGGACTCTCATAAGATTACTTGGGATTATTCCATGGTGCAGCTGAAATGATCCTGCTGACCTTGGATGGTCATCCAGGAAGAGGCAGGTCTAAAAAACATCGTATTCATAGATATATATTTTGAAATAAAAATAAATGACTAGTGAGGGCCTTTACTAGATATGAACTGGGAAGAAGCTGGGGCAGGCAATAAACATGAGTGTCAATTTCTAAGCCTCCATCACACCCTCAATTAATACTGGCCCAGTGGACTCAGAAGGGCCAAAGCTAGGTGGGGCCGGTTTGCCCAGTGCTACAAGGACTGTACACTTCTTTCTTTTAAAGAATTATTTCATTTTAATTTTTATGGATTATTATTTTTTAGTTTGATGAAAGAGAGAAAGTGAGAAAGCAAGTCACTAGGTCTGGGACTTGAACCACAGTCAGCCATGTGGGAATCCAGCATCTTAACCACCATGCCACCTGCTAGACCCAACCATGCACATCCTTAAATCACTGCTGCCTCTGGGTAATGCATTCTTGGATCTGACCTTTAGTCATATGTAGCAGAGTTATTATATACTCAGGAAACTCAAGCCTGCTGTTACTCTTCTCTCCTTTGCCCTGCTCCTTTTCCCTCATCATGGCCACCTCCAATTATTCAAAGCTTGTCATAGAGGAGAGTCCCTCTCATGTCTTCACCTCCTTCCTCATTAGCATTACCTTCATTTGGTTCCTATGGCCCCACTCCAGGCCTTTGTAAAGACCTTATTTCTGATCTTTCTTTCTAACTCACTGCATGCATTGCTATCTGATTAATCTTTCTGAAATATTGAAATGAAACAAGTAAACTCAGAGGACCCTCCAAGCACGATGGACTCAGTTCCCTCTGTCACTCACAATCTGACCCCTTCAGCTGTAGACTTTCAGAGCGATGGTTCTGGACACAGACTCTTCTCCACCTCCATGAAAAGATTTTCTTCATGGTGTTCCCAAACATTAGCCAAATCCTTTTCTTTTGTTCTTTTATTTTTTAACTTGCCAGAGGGCCTGTATGCTCACTAGAGAAAGAGACAGAGATAGAGAAAGAGAAAGCACTTCCCATGGGGGGATGATCACGCACCACAATCCCTTCTCCTCCATCTCTCACTTTTTCTCTCTCTTTCTCTCTGGCAGGAGCACACACCCAGAGTAGTTCTGCTCTGGTTTCACTGCTCATGAGATTCACCTTCTTAAAAGGAATGAGGGTTTGTGACTGAACCTTTGGGAGACGTACCAGGGTTTTCCTGGGAACCAGCCAGACTGATGGAAGGGGAAAACAATCCTTCCCCCTTCCCAGATCCTAGAACAAGGGAGAGGGTGTGGAGTCCTGCGTGTGCTGGAATCATGGGAGTGACCCAGAAAGAGCAAATGATCAGGATAGCTGATGAACTGAGTCAAAGCCAGCAGTGCAGTACTACAGTCATGACGTAAACACCATCCCCAGAATCATGCTAACCAAGGGTGGCTGACAGGGAGGAGTCCTTCAGCTCACGCACTGCTTCTGGCCCCAAGTCACAGGCCCAGGGCTCTCAGCACCTACCACCCTCACAGTTTCAAGAGTTCTTTTACATTTATCATCCAAAGCAGCTCTCCACATCTGTCAGCCCCATTTCACAGCCAAAGAGGTCAGGCCTCAAAAGTCCCCAGAGACTGTCCTGGCTGTGGTCCTTGTATCCTCAAGGACAAAACAAATGGTGGGTGGGGCTGGGTACCATTGATTATTTCTTTTTTATCCCCATTAGTTCTTTTTTTTTTTTAATTGCCAGAGGGTGAAAGAGACAGAGAGGCAGAGAAAGAAGAAAATGGAGAAAGCATTCCCCAATGGGATGAGGTCACACCACAGTCCTTTTCCCTCTGTTTCTCCATCATGTCAGGATTTGGGGCACACATGCACACACACCAGGCTGATTTTCAAACCACCAGGCTGGGATTTAAACCACAGTTAGCCAATGTGGGATCCAGGTATCAACCACTAGGCTATGGGGCTGCCAGCCATTGTTAATTTCAACAGGTACTCTCCAATCTCCTCTGGTAGAATTTGGAAGGTCTGGAAGGTGAGATGACAGAGCACACACCATATATTCACCATATATCCAGGGACACCTACCAAATCCATGCACACCAATCCTTAGTAGAGTAGAAACACTATTTTACATGTTCCTCCATTCTTAAGGACACTCAACACCTTCAACACGGCCCTGCTTGGGAGAAGCCAACATCCCAATGACTGAGCCTGAAATCCAAGATCCTCCATGAACACCACTTCTCTGTCAAATTGGACTCTCTAATAGATGGTGTTTTTCTTGAAAAAGCAGTCCACAAGCAAATCTGCTTTGAAACTTGTTTATATGAATCCAGACATGTATTTTCCAATCCCAGTTGGGTTATACGATTGATGTTAGACTAGGACAAGTCATTTCCCTTCTCTGGGCCTTGGGGTCCCAACTGCAAACAAGAGGATTGGTCCAGGGTCAGAGATCTACTACCACTCAAAAATTCTGGGATGCTGGAAAACTTGCTTTCTAGCAAAGAGAGGCATCTAAGCATGGCCGGGGAGTCAGTTTCTATGCCTTGCTCGTACATCATCTCCTGGGTGCCCCCTCTGGTTTCCTTCCCCCTCGTGGGTGCCCTCCTCTCTCTCTGGTTATCTTTCCCCTCATGGCCACAACTTCTCCCTGATAATTTATGTTTTCTGCTTCTTTCAAACTCATGTAGAGATTTTGACAATTCTGATTGATGAAATCCTGAAAATCCAAATAAGAAAAACAGAAAGCCCCATTGTGGATGTCCACAAAGACAAATGGGAAAAAAACTCAGAAAACATACAACAGAGTGAGAGAATGAAACTATTTGAGTCAAACTCAAGAATAATATAAATAAACTCATATCTGAAAAATATCATAGTTGAGTATTTGTGTATTCTGAGCCAGGAGAGAACAAAGGGTGAGAGTGTGTGAGTGGTTCATGTGTATGGGGGTGTGTGCGTGTTCATGCTTTTTTTTTTTTTGAGAGGTTTTCACTATAGGGCGCATGCACTCGCCAGACAGACAGAGATAGAGAGACAGAAAGCGAGAAATCACCCCCCCAGGGGGGATGGTCATGCCGCAATCCCTTCTCCTCCATTCTCCTCTCGGGATCTTGGGCACGCATGCACACGCGCCTGGCGTGAGTTTTAAGCCACCGGGTCTGGGACACAAACCACGGTTGACTACGTGGGAGTCCAGCGACATAGCCATTATGCTAACTGCTGGTCCCTGCACGTTCATGTTTGTATATGTGTGTGTTCATGTGTAGATGTGTGTGCAGAGACAAACAGATCATTGTGGGCTACAAGGTCATAGAAGGAGCACTGGGCACTGGGATTAAAAGCTCTAATCTGGTCATTAACTTGTACACTTAAAGTGGGTAAATTTTATGCCATGTAAATTATTTCTTCTTAAAGCCATTGGAAATGAAAACCCTTTGTTGGATCATTACTAACCATGTGGCCTTGAGTAAGTCAGGTACTTCTTTCCTGAGAAG
>NW_006159863.1:1162538-1169644 GCF_000334495.1 Tupaia belangeri chinensis | reverse complement strand
TCCTTCTGAATTCCTTCTCCTCCCAAACTCACCCACTTTAAAACAAACAAAAAAAGTACATGAAAGTGCTCTGTAACTGGAAAGTACAGCACAAGGGAAGGCCCGTCACTACTACTTTGTACTCTGATAAATGTAGAAGCTCAGTGAGGAAGACCCGCAGAGATTAGGGGAGCTCTTGGAGAAAGTGGGTTGAGTGGGATCATAAAAGATGAGTGGGGTTTGAAGGAGGAGGGGGTGGGCATTGTGGTAGGAGGAATAGCTAGAGTACAGCTATTTCTGACATGATCTGTTCCATTGGACTGGACACATCACCCAGGACAAGGGATGCAATCAGGCTGTCTATGGAGCACAAGAGGCCCACACAGTTCAACAAGTAAATATTTCTGTATGGGCTGGCTCCACAGCCTGGTGGTTAAGGGAGTCAGATCCCACAAGGCTGACTGTGGTTGGAATCCCAACCTAGCAACCTTAAAAACACACCAAAATTGCATGTGTTTGCATGCCCCTCATCCTGATAGGATGGAGAAATGGGGGAGAAGGAATTATGCTGTGACCACATCCCACTAGGGGGTACTTACTCTCTCCCTCTCCCTCTCCCTGTCTCTCTCTCATAAGCACACATGTCCTCTGGCATTGAGTAAATATTTCCAGAACATTCCATGTTTCTGGTTTCTCTTGAAAAAGGGGAAGACTGTCAACCTGTTCAAGCCTCCACTGAACATAAGAGGCTCTCAGGGAAGGCACTGAGAGCTGGGGTGGACCAGGTGGGTACCTTTCGCGAGGGAGATGTTCCTTAGCGCGATGGAGTGCTCCCAGTCCTTGAGGCGCAGGTCCTCGGTGACAGTGTTGAGCACGGCCAGCTCCTGCTTCAGCTGCAGCTCCATGCTCATGTGCACCAGCCGCATGCGGCGCGTGTCCTCGCTGGCATTGCTCACCAGCACCTGCAGGTCCTGCAGCCGCGTGTGGTGGAGGGCCACGTCATAGGACAGGCTGTGGTTGAGCCCACGCAGTGCACCCCCCACATCTGCCAGCTCCTCGCCCAGGATGCCCACCCTGCGTGCCAGCCCATCCAGCAGGCCCGCGTGGCGCCGCAGCAGCAGCTGACTGCGGTTACTCTCCACCTGCAGCTGGTACAACTCCAGCTGCGCCGCGTCGTTCTGCTGGCCCATGCGGTCGCGCAGCAGGGCCACCGCCTGCTCTGTCTGTGTGGCTTGGGCGTGCAGCCCCCAAAGCGCGCCCTCCAGACGCTGCACCGCGCCCGCCAACGCAAGCAGCGAGTCCGACTGGTTCTGCAGCGCGTCCTGCACCTTCCACACCTGCTCCGTCAGGTCCACCTGCAGTGGAGCCTGCAGCAGTCGCAACTGCAAGTCCCGGAAACTTTCATTCAGCCGATTTACATTCAGAGTCAGCGCCTTCAGGTCATCCGGGGAGCTCCGGGGCCTGGACACTGGAGGAGAGAAATAACCGTCACTGAGGAGGCTGACAAGCTAAACATGATTCAGGACCGGCGCCTAGTAGGTGCTCAGTAAACGACAAATGAATGAAAAACAGAAATGACTACATTGAGTGCTTTAATAAATCCCAGGCCCCATGCTAAGCCAGCAGTTTCCACAACTGTCCACAGGTTAGAGTCACCTGGCCAGGGGGGCCACTTGAAGAAACTACCGTCACTGAGGAGGCTGACAAGCTAAACATGATTCAGGACCGGCGCCTAGTAGGTGCTCAGTAAACGACAAATGAATGAAAAACAGAAATGACTACATTGAGTGCTTTAATAAATCCCAGGCCCCATGCTAAGCCAGCAGTTTCCACAACTGTCCACAGGTTAGAGTCACCTGGCCAGGGGGGCCACTTGAAGAAACTGTGGTTGAATTGACGTGGGATATGATGAGACTCCCTGGAATTTAATTCTAAAGTGCAGACAAGTTTGTGAACTGCTATACTGATCTAGCCATTATTTATTAGGTTAATCCATAAAAAACTGCTATTTTTGTAGGTTGAAGAGTGGTTGAATATCAGCAGTTTCATGTAGGTCAGCTTAAGATACTGGGTGGTATTATCCTCTCGACTTTAGGAGGTAGGTACCTGCTATGGACTAAATGTGTACCCCCAAAATTCATGCGTGGAAATGATGTCACCATATGATAGTATCAGGGGTGGGGCTTTTAGGAGATGAGTGGTGAGGGCAGAGTCCTGAATGACATTAGTGGCCTTATTAAGAGTTGCAAGGAATCCATTTGCTCCTTCTGCCATGCGAGGACAGAGAAGCACGCCACCTATGAGGAACAGGCCCTCACCAGACACTGAATCAACAGCTGCCTTCATCTTGGCTTTCCAGCCTCCAGAACCGTGTAACACATTTGCTTATAAATTACCCAGCGTAAGGCAGTTATTGTAGTAGCTGAACAGCCTCAGCTTATCCCGTTTCATAGTTAGAGCTGTTAACATCACCCAGGATAGCACAGCAAGTAAATCATAACCCAGGGTGCTAACTCCAGAGCCTGTGGCTTTCCCTAAAGGCTGCCCAAAGGAACTGCCTAAAGGAACTTCATCCCAGCAGCGAACTTGCAGAGTCAAGGAGACAATGCAGATCTCACAGCCTCCTGAGTCCAGAGTCCCATTCCCTCAGGTACACGTGCTGTGACAAGAGTCCTTTCATATTGATCCCTTGCCTTCTGCAACCTTTCTGTAACCCCCCAACCCTACATTTATACCCTCCATTTCCCTCCTCAGTAAACAGTCTGTCCCAGTGACTCTCCACTCCTTCTTCTTGGACAGATGTCCTTTTCTTGGCTATAAGCCGCAGCCTCACAATGCCTAGAGGAGGGACATGCATCTTACTTTTTATAGTCTATTAGGTTGTTGGGAAAGCCATGATGTACTTTTCCGGTTTTCAGGGAAAAAATGCATCATGAGTTTCCCAATAACCCAATGGTATCCTAGTGTCTCCTGGGAGTCTCTGAACTTCTCTGACAAGGACACTATAAACTCTGGTGCAGGTATGTCTAGGAATGCTTGCTTTCCTGCTCTCCCCTGCACATGAGGGAAGTGGAAGCCAGCAGTGAGAATAGGACCGAGTAGGAGGTGGGGCTGGGTGAGACCCAGAGGGAATTCTGCCTTGCAAATCTTGAAGCAGAGAGAAACAGGGCACTTGCTACACAGCTTGTTCAAATGATGGGAGCATTCAGATGGAATAAGTTTTCTTCCAGATCTTCACATTGGAAAGGGGGAAATTGGTAATGGGGATCCCTGGGCCATTTGAAGACCAGCTGCTGAAATCAAAAGAGATGCTTTGAGAAGCACGCGGCATTTGTGGAGGCCATGCTGGAGGAGGTAAATCATTTCAGATTAGGTTCAGAAGCTCACAGGGCTGGATGGAGCCTGGCCTGCCTCAACTTCTTCCCCAGCTAGCATTTTAATCCAAGAAGGTCTTATGGTCAAGAGGTTCTCCAGTCTCTGATTACTCCAATCTCTCCACCTAGAGGTAGTTCTGACTGTTGAGAGGTTCTGTCTTCTGTTTAGATTTGAAATTTGCAACCATGTAGGGTCTATCCACTGATTCTGTCCTTTGGTTTAATAGAGACCTAGGGAAATGTCTTTCCTCGAGACCCTCCTGAATTTCAGAGACAGTTATGTCCTTGCTACTAATAAGTTTTCTGATTTAAAATCTATAGTTCTATAGTTCCTTTACCTAATCTCTCATGACTAAGTTCTAAACCTCCATATATCCTGGGTTCCCTCTAAGTTGTTGTCATCCCCTTAAATGGCAAGGCTTCATCAAAATATGGTTTCCCAAGATATAGACAGACCAAAGTACAGTTGAAGAATCATATCCTTCATTCTGGGAATGAGACTTCTAGTGAAATGATCCAAATTGGGGCCTCCCTAGTTTCAAAAGGGTTCTGCAGAGTTTGCCAATAGGTTAGGTCTATGCAATCTTCGATGAACTGGACAGTTCCCCATTTTACAGATGAAGACACTAAGGCCAGGAGAGTGTAAGTGACATAACTGACAGCTGCCCCCTGAATCTGCCCCAGTGGTTCACATCAGTGCTTTCCCTGCGACATTAATTAAAGAGTGATTCCTACAATGAGGGGCCACAGGGGAGAGAATGCGTGACCCAGTCATAGTCAGGAAGCCACACGGATTGTCTGCTGAAGACATCAATTATAAAAGATCAGGCTTGGATTCTAGAGCTGGCATGTCCATCCAGTATTTGACCCAGATTGGGTGACAGGTGTTGAGACAGGGCCATTGGAGAACAGCAAGCCCCTGTCCTGTTCATCTCCCCTCTCAGTGCCCCTGGACTTCACCATGAGTTCTGGTGTTGGAACTGGGCATGTGAGTGAGGAACAGACATAGCACCACCCCCTTGACTGAAACCCCAGGACTGATTTAAGGCCCCATTGCCCAGAGGCAAGACCCAGAAGTGTCCTTCCCTCCCTCTCTCTCCTCAGCTCCCCCGGCCCCTCCTTCCCTGTTCTTGTCAATACGGTGACAGCTGACACTCAGCTTCCCCTTCCTCCATTGTGTTCATTGTGCAACCAATATTAAAATCAAAGCAAATAAAAGTGAAGAAACATTCCACCCCAGTCCCACAGCCTCCCACAAAGCATGCTGTGTTCCTTTCCTCTCCTTTCTAGCTCTGCCATGCCCACACCCCTCTTTACAGTTTCAGTTCTGGGGTTTTTCTACCACTTAGTATTATTATTAGGGTCATTTCAATACCCTTTCACATCCTTCTCATTTTTATAACTATAATTTGGATGACCATATAAGAGTCCCTCAAGGGGATACATTGTCATTACCCATTTTCTTTCTGTTGAAAATTTTTTTTAATCAGTCATAATAAATAAATATGGAAAGGTTTCACTGTTTTGAACATTTTCCTAATAATAAATTCCCAGAAGCTGGATTATAAGTTAAAAGGCCTGGACATCTTTTATGACTTAAAAATTCTAGCCCAGGGACCAGCAGGTGGCATAGTGGTTAAAGTGTTGGACTCCCACAGGGCTGATTGAGGTTCAAGTCCCAGACCCAGAAGCTTGAAACTCACTCTGGGCACTCATGTCCAAAAATCCCAAGAGGAGAATGGAGAAAGAGATTGTGGCATGGCCATCCTCCTTGGGGCATGAATTCCCACTTTCTCTGTCTCTCTGGCAAGCACACGCACCCTTTAGCAAAAACCTCTCAAAAAAAAAAAAAAATCCCGCCCATGAGACTGTGCTGATCATATATCTTGAGGATGGCCCTGATTTCCCCCTACATCTTGGGGCCAGGAGAATCCTAATCAAATTATGCATCAATTTAAGTGCTAAAACTCTACTGATAACGACTTCATTATGAGTCCAAATGGATATTATGCTCTGCTTTTAAATGACTTTTCCCATAGAATTACACGTGTCCATCCCTCTGTAAAGTTAACCCAGTTTTGCAGACCACCTGAAAGAAACTCCTCTCTCCCAATCTATTGTATTTCTGGGTGCTTCTATTGAGTTACTTGTTTTGTATTGGCATTAGCCCCATTCTTTCCCATATCTGACTGTAAAATGAGGCTTTCTGAATTCTGAAAGCCACCCTCCTTGGTCCTCTATCATTGTCCTAAAGATAAGCCAAGGGCCATACTGTTGGCTTTGAGCCATCTCTTACCAACTGGGTGGCCTTGCACTAGTTGCTGAATGGGCATGAGATTGGTTTTCTGATCTGGAAAATATTGATTCTGTCTGCCTAAGTTTGGGAGGACCACAAGAGGATTGTGTGGCATCTGGTAGCAGGTACTCCACCAGTGCTCCACTGAATGGAAAGCTGCTCTATGTGGATTTGTGCAAGAGAGGAAAACTCCCTGTCACCTTCGAGAGTCTCCTCATCTGAAAATGGGTGCAATAATTCTACTTCATAAGGTTGCTGGAAAGAGTAGGAAAGCAACATCTAGTAAGAGCCTAGAACCAAGTTTGGCACACAGTAGGAGTGCAATATGTCATGTCCTTTCCTATTCCCCCTGGGTGGAGTTCAGCATGTAACTAACTATCCCAGTGGCAGGTTAAGAGGAAAGAGTACTAGAATAAGGGACAGATGGCCCTAATTCATCTCGATTCCATGCTTTATGTAATCTCTTGCCTTCCTGAGCCTCCCTCCCTCCCTTCCTTCCTGCCTTCCTTCCTTCCTTCCTTTCCTATTTGTTATAGGGTACACATGCTTACTGGAGAGAAATGGGGAGGGAGGGTAATGAAGTCCCTACCCCCCAAGGCCATGCTGCAATCCCTTCTCCTCCCTTCTCCTCTTGGGATTTGGGGCACACATACACACACAGCTAGTGTGTTTTTCAAGCTGCTGGGTCTGAGACTCAAACCACACAGTTGGCCATGTGGGATCCAATCGCCTTAACCTCCATGCCACTAACTGACCCCATCTCTCTTTCTTTCATTCTTAAATAATATCATAAACATTTGCCCTCTCTACTTTCCAAGGTTAGTTCTATTGAAAATTAATTAAGGTAATGGATGTGGAATTCTATACAAAGATAAAGGATACTGACAACAATAGCCAGGCTTTAGGTGACTAGACATCAGACGGCATGCTTAGCTTTCTTTCTCCCTTCCACACACATACGCCTGCCCAGCTGGCATTGTGAGTACACCTGATGTGTTTTGAGGAAACGGCCAGTCTAGTCAGATCACATCTGGAGCACCCTGACTTAACAAGCAGGCTATTATTTTTTTCATCTAGTCAGATCACATCTGGAGCACCCTGACTGGACAAGCAGGTTATTATTTTTTTCGTGACCATAAAGGGCACTTATGTAATAGGGAATAGATTCGGGTTCTGATGAGGATGGGAAAGCAATGCTGTGCTGATGAGAAGGTTGCAGGGGATATGCAGGTGCAAGCCACCTAGCCCAGGCCATAGTCTGAGGCAGACATCAATACATTAATCATATATTATTATCAGATATACCTAAGACGTTAAATGAGTATTCAGCAATCAATACTGAATGAGAATCCAAATTGGAATCTCTACAAGATTCCTGCCATGCTGCTTGATTCCAGCTTGGGTTGATGAAGGGAAACTCACTACCTGCAAAGATTACTCCATATTTGTGTGTGTGT
>NW_006159863.1:1157239-1162502 GCF_000334495.1 Tupaia belangeri chinensis | reverse complement strand
GTGGCAAAGTAGTTAGGAGTAGTTTAACCAAAGTCCTGGGCCCCACTCGCTATGTGACCTGGAGGATTATTTAACTTCTGTGTGTCTCAGTTGCCTCATATGAGATATGAGGATTTGAATATTACTTGTCTCATTGGTATTGATATGGAAACCACTCAGAACAGTGCTTAGCATACAATAATGCTCAGAAAATGGCAGTTGTTGTTCTGTGATTTATTTTCTCATTTGTAAATGTATAAACGTTGAAGGGTAATTAAAATATGTAAAAAGTAGATATGGCAGGCAGAGAGATAAATGAACTGTTTGCATAAACGTGAATTAAGAGAGTCACACTCAAATAAGAATTGTTCCTTGTTGAGGACTGCAAACATCTGGAAAGAATTAGAAGGGGGAAAAGGGTGGGTGGTGGTGTGTGTGAGCAGAGAACACACGGTGACTGTTGGAAGGAGATAATTTATTTCTGGAGTGCATAAATAATCTCAAAAAAGGAGGCTGCTCTGGGCTTACACAGTATGATTCAGTGATGCCCGAAGAATATTTCTTCTCTAAATAATTTTTGTTCTGATAAACCTGGGTATCTAAAATGTCTGTGTCATTCCCCTGAGTTAGCACATTGTCTTGAGAGGGCCATTCTTCAAATGTAAATATCTAACATAAAAAAGTACCATTTATACAAAATTAACAATATGAAAATTGTAACAATACAGTGAGGCTGCATTGACATAGGCACATTTGAAAATCTGTAATATAAGTATAAATTAGTTGAACTTTTTGGAGAACTCATTTGGCTGAAATTAAAAAAAAAATTTTTTTTTTTTTTTTGCAAGCAGGCACATGCCCTAACCAGAAAGAGAGAGAATGTGAGAAAACACTCCCTAATGGGGCATGGTCACGCCACAGTTTCCTCTCCATCTCTCCCTGGGATTTGGGGCATGCACATACACATACCCAGCATGATTTTCTTTTCTTGATTTTATTTTAATTTACATTTAATGACATTTATCTTTACAGTATCTAACATTGCTTTTTCCAGCACGAGTACCATGCATGTCAGTCAAGATAAAGACATTATCATACACATTATCATCAGCAAATAGCCTTTCAATTTTTATCAATTAAGTGTACTTTTTTTCTTCCCTGATTCCCCTCCCTCCCTCCATTACCCACGCCTGTATTACTCATTCCCTTACTTTCTCTAGTATCCACCGTTACCCTCCCTGCTTCTATATCTTCCAAACATTCGGTTTCTGCTGTAGAGCACAGACAATCAGTATATATTGAGTGGACATGCAAGGCCTGTCTTTCATACCCTGGTTTGCTTCACTTAGCATTAAGTCTCCATATTCATCCACTTTGTATCAAATGTCAGGGTCTCACTTTTTTCTGGGTAGTATTCCATACAGTACATATGCCACATTTTTTCAATCCATTCATTTATTTTTGGACATTTGAGTTCATTCCGTGTCCTAGTGATTGAAAATAATGCTGCAGTAAACATGGATGTGCAAGTGTTTTTTCTGACTGAGGGTTTTTCTATCCTTTGGGTAACCCAGCATGATTTTCAAAACACCGGGTCCTGGAATTGAACTTGAATCGGCCATACGGGATCCAGCCTTCTCAACTACTATGCCACCTGCTGGCTCTGCTGAAAATTTTAACAGTCATAAAAATGTCCAGGCCTTTTGACCTACTAATCCAGCTTCTGGGAATTTATTATTAGGAAAATTTTCAAAACAGTGAAACCTTTCTGTATTTACTTACTATGATTGAAAAAAATACTCCATAGTAACAAAATTGGTAAATGACAGTGTGTCCCCTTGAGGGACTCTTATGCAGTCATCAAAACTGTTATATAAAAGACAGGGAGAAGGATGAGAAAATACTTATGAAATGACTATAATAATGATATTAGGTGGGGAAAACACCTAGAACTGAAACTATGAAGAGGTGGTGTGGGCATGGCAGAGCTAGAAAGGAGAGGAAAGGAACACAGCATGCTTTGTGGGAGGCTGTGGGACTGGAGTGGAATGTTTCTTCACTTTTATTTGCTTTGATGTTAATATTGGTTGCGCAATGAACACAATGGAGGAAGGGGAAGCTGAGTGTCAGCTGTCACCGTATGGACATGGTCCAGTACGGTTTCCTGGACAGGGAGCAGGGGCCCTGCAGCTCGCAGGGACTGAGAGGAGGCAGCTGAGGGGCAGGCTGGGGCCTCCCAGGGCTCAGGTCACCAGGTGGGCACAGGGGCCACCTGAACAGGGAAGGAGGGGCCGGGGGAGCTGAGGAGAGAGAGAGAGGGAAGGACACTTCTGGGTCTTGCCTCTGGGCAATGGGGCCTTAAATCAGTCCTGGGGTTTCAGTCAAGGGGGTGGTGCTATGTCTGTTCCTCACTCACATGCCCAGTTCCAACACCAGAACTCATGGTGAAGTCCAGGGGCACTGAGAGGGGAGATGAACAGGACAGGGGCTTGCTGTTCTCCAATGGCCCTGTCTCAACACCGGTCACCCAATCTGGGTCAAATACTGGATGGACATGCCGGCTCTAGAATCCAAGCCTGATCTCTTATAATTGATGTCTTCAGCAGACAATCCGTGTGGCTTCCTGACTATGACTGGGTCACGCATTCTCTCCCCTGTGGCCCCTCATTGTAGGAATCACTCTTTAATTAATGTCGCAGGGAAAGCACTGATGTGAACCACTGGGGCAGATTCAGGGGGCAGCTGTCAGTTATGTCACTTACACTCTCCTGGCCTTAGTGTCTTCATCTGTAAAATGGGGTATTATCCCGTTCATCAAAGAACACATAGGCCCCACCCACAGGCTAACTCTACAGAGCCCTAGTGAAGCTAAAAAGGTCCCAGTTTGGATCATTTCACTAGAAGTCTCATGTCCAGAATGGAGGAGGTGATCCTGCTTCTGTACCTTGCGTAGTCTGTCCACGCTTTGGAAAACCACATCTTGATGAAGTCACACCTTTTAAGGGGATGCTGACATGCTGAATTACGTACAGAAGGGTTACTGGCAGCAATCAGAAGTTGGGGGAGAACAGAGATGGGAGACAGATTCCCTCTCAGAACCTCAAGGTAGAATGACTGTTGCCGGCTCCTGGTGTCAGGTTTCCAGCCTCCTGCCCTGGCGGAGAGTTCATCTGTAAGTTGTGAGCGGTCCAGCTTGCAGTTCTGCATTACAATATCCTCTGGAACCTAACATACGTATACATGGCATGGCAGTTCCCTTGGTTTTAAGGGACAGGCCTGAGCAGGAGATAGGTGTTGACAAAGAGGATGAAGGCACAGCACCAAACCAGGCACTACATGGTGATGAAGAAACACCAACAGGAGGTTGATCAGGGCGAGAGGATGGGGGTTCAGGGGGCATCAGAGCATAATAGCAGGGCTTCAGGCAAGGTGGGCCTTGAGCAGACCAGGTGGGTGTCACCCAGAAAGCCTATCTTCAGGGTGACAGCATCCTAGCCACTCAGCTGAGTCAGAGCAGGACTCTGAGCTCTGGGTCTTGGAGAAGAGCTGGCAAGGTGAGGCAGGGACCATGCATCAGAACAGAACTCAGCCCTGTGGCCAGAGGCACTGCGAATGGAAGAGTTGAGGCTCAGGGAATGTAGAAGGCCTGATCCCAGCATTGGCCATGGTATCAAAGGGTTAGGGAGACCCCCATGAGCCCTGGGCCAGCAATAGCACATGTGGATTCTAGAACCAAGCTGAGCCACACCCATTTCCACTAGACATGAGAGAGAGCAAGGGATGTGGTATTTTCAAACTCTGTCAAACCTGGGCTATGTGTGGCTATGGGATGGGCTGAGGCAAGAGAAATGAAAGTTGGGGAGGGGGAGTGCTGGGGGACATTCACTGGGACTTGAGTGAGTTTTGGTGAGCCTACATTTTTAGAAAGTACCACATGCCCCCATTTCTAGCTTAGTCAGGTACATAGTACAAATATTTAAAGGTTGGAAATTGAATTTTCATTGGTGCCTGTGGCCTCACCAGTGCCTGCATAGAAATAAGTGTAGAACTTTTAGCTGCAGCTCAGAGCAACAGGAGGCCTTTCTTCTTCTCCCCCCGCCCCTTTTTTTTTAAGTTTTTTGCCATAGGGCACATGTGCTCACCAGAGAGTGACAGAGACAGCAAGAGGGAAAGTGAGAAATCACCCCAAGAGGGGATGGCATGCCACGATCCCTTCCCTTCCATTCTCCTTCAGAGATTTTGGGCACAAACACACACAGATCAGCATGATCACGGCCACCAGGTCTGGGACTCTAACCATGGTCAGCCATGTGGGAGTCCAGTGCCTTAACCACTATGCCACCTGTTGGCCCAGGAGGCCATTTTTCAAAAGAAGTCTGCCAGGCTCTCAGTTTTTGCACAGGTAGCCTGTGCTGTTTGAGGCAGTGCAGTCTGGAGACTCGAGCCAGGGACTCCAGGGGCCATGGGGTTAACTACACAAGTATGGCATCCAGAGTGCTTGTCTGTGCTGGCCTTTGTCTGTTCAGAACTGGGAGGACTCGCTGAGTGTTTTAGTCTGTTTTCTGTTGCTTAATAATTGAATACCTGAAATTAGATGATTTATAAGAGCAGAAATTTATTTAGTTTATGGTTTTGGAGATCTGAGGTCCAGGACTGGCATCCAGTAAGGGTCTTCTTGCCAGTGGGGATTCTCTGCAGAGTACCAAGGTGGCACAAGACAGAGCAAGGGCATATACGTCTGTGTCTGTGTTTCTGTTTTGGTCTCATTTCCTCTCCATGTAAGCCCACTAGGATTCCCTTATGGAAGCCTTAATCCTCATCACTTCTCAAAGTCCCCACCTATTAATTCCATAGTTGGATTAAGTTTTCACCCTCTTAATCCCATAATAATAAAATTTCAGCTCATGTATTTGGGGTAGGGGGAAGGACACTTTCAAAGCAAAGCAGTGAGGAAGCCAAGGTGGGCCAATTCTGGGTCTTAAAGGCAGGATCCAACAAACAGAAAAGGATGAGACTGGCTTGTGCATTGCCAGGGTGAGTTGGCCACGAGCCAGATGCCCTTCATCTACAAATAGACCCCATCTCTGGCACGCTGGTGAGCATGAACTGTGAATCAGAGGATGTACAGAATGCATGCTGTCTAATCACCAGCTGACAGTCTCAGATATCCATATTAGGACAGTCTGCCAGAACTTCAAAGGAAAAACAGCCCCACTGATCTGTTTGTTTCTCTCCCCAGAGGTGAGTCTAGATGTTTTGTGCCCTGGCACAAGCTTTCACTACG
>NW_006159863.1:1128124-1157214 GCF_000334495.1 Tupaia belangeri chinensis | reverse complement strand
TTTCCCTACGGTGGTCTGGGCAGACGGAGCCTCTGATAACTTACTGCTGATATAGTAATCATAGTGAAAATGGGATCCAAGATAAATTATAAATCAAAAGCCTCCTATTGAGGAGATTATCCTTGGAGTCTTATTATCATCAATGTCAGAAAACCCAGAGTTTCAATGGAGCGTGTACATCTAACAGGAAAGAGACGTATTCCTTCCGAATTACCAATGGAATTCAAGACTTGCTATTTAGACTAACATAGTGACTCACAGAAGACCTTGTACCTGATAGGTAAATTGTCAAATGTACAAGTGACCGATTGAAAATAGGGTGTTAGGAGACAAAGTGGTGGCCTCATCTCTTCATAGGAAAAGGTGGTCTTGGCTAGAAGAAATATATTGGCAGGTCTTGGGCCTTGCCTCACTTGCTCTCAGCCCACCTCTGGTCATGGCTTCCACAAACAGATTTTGGTAGAAATAACCTGGCAATATCTTAACCCAGCTATACCTCTGATCTCTTGCTTTCTGCCCCAGCTCTGCATATTAGTCAGCTTGAGTTGCTATAACAAAACTATGGGAATGACTTGGGATATACATACATGACATTGAGGGAGCCCTGATCATGCATTTTTGTTCCCTCCTTTTGATTTCATTCTCCCCAGATCACCCAGTCCTGCTTCTCTGCATTACGTCTTACAATAAACTACCTAGAGTCTGGCTTGGGCTCTGATTCCCACAAATATCCCAGGCCTAGACAAAATGCATCCTTTCCTCCCTTGCTCTTACAGCACAAACTGCTTAGCTATCACCTCACCTTCCTTTCTGCTTCTTCACATCCTAATTCTTCATTGTCCTTGAGACCACAGATACACTTGGATTTAGGCTACTCATGTACTCACACATATATTGAAACTATTCAATATATGTCTGTGAGGCACCACCTGGCTAGATGGGCCTGGATGGTGGGTAATACAGAAAAGTACAACATATCAGCTTTCTCATCATGTATTGAGTAGTCGGAACAGTCTTGATGCAGTTTTGCATAGACAAATATGTCATAACTTTTCTGACAACCCAATAGTTTTTGGAGAGAAAACTACACACAAAATAGGAACCTACCTATGACTTTGTTTTTGTTGTTTGTTTTAGTTTTTTGCCTTAGCGCACATGCACTCACCAGAGAGAGACAGAGAGAAGGAAAATGAGAAATCATCCAGAAGGGAAGGATGGCTATGCCTCAATCCCTTTTCCTCCAGTGGGAATCCAGCACCTTAACCACCATGCCACTTGCTAACCCTATAATTTTGTTTTTAAACACTTCTGTTCTAATGTGTTTTAGAATGTTCATTGGGGAAAATAAAAATAAAATCCAACATTACCTCAAGAAGTTGAGTAAGTGTAAACAGTGAACATTTGTTAATAGTCTGTGAGGAGCAGGGGGTTCTTCTTACATTTTTTGTAAGAGGCCTGTGTCAGCAGTGTGGAGAATGAATGGGAAAGTGACAGGAACCTGGAGGAGAGGAAACGGGTTAGGGGTATGGTCTTATGAGAGAGAGGGCCTCAAACCACAGCCATGCCTTTAGGATAGAGAAGGGATAGACACAAGATAAGATACAGGAGTCATATGAACAGGACTTGGTGGCCTTTTGGAATTGGAGGTGGAAGAAGAGGAAGATGTTAGCACTATTGAAAGACACTGTGCCTGGGACCAGTAGTTAGCATAATGGCTATGTCGCTGGACTTCCATGTAGTCAACCAGGGTTCAAGGCCAGTAGCTTAAACTCACCCCAGGCATATGTGTCGCTGGACTTCCATGTAGTCAACCAGGGTTGGACCCAGTAGCTTAAACTCATGCCGGGCATATGTGCATGCGTGCCCAAGATCTCCAGAGGAGAATGGAGGAGAAGGGATTGTGGCGCGGACATCCTCCCTGGGGGGTGATTTCTCACTTTCTGTCTCTCTGTCTCTTTTTTTTTTTCTGGTGAGTGCACACGCCCTATAGCAAAAATCTCTCAAAAAAAAAAAAGAAAGAAAGAAAGAAAAATAAAAAGAAAAGAAAAGAAAAGGAAAGAAAGAAAGAAAGAAAGAAAGAAAGAAACAAACAAACAAACAAACAAAGAAAGAGAGAGAGAAAGACACTAATACAGTCCTCAGCTCTGTTGGTCTATATACTTACCAATAAGCAGATGCTAAGCTGACCAGAGTAATATTGTTGATGATGTCAATCTGAAAAGGTTAACTAAGTCAAAACATGTAAAGCAAAAAGAATTTGTTTAGGCATAAGTTTGAGGACAGCACTCAGAATTCAGCTTGGATGAACATCTTCAGTGTATCCTAAACATGGGTTTTATAATCTTCAGAAAAGTATTTTCTCTTTTTAAGATTGTTTTCTTTCTTGAGTGAACAAGACAGATACAGAGAGAGAGCACTCCCAACAGGGTCTTGACAGCACTGTTCACTCCTAGCCTTCAGCCAGCTCTGGATCATGGGCAAATCCATGTCTTGCATATGCAGGGAAGTCCCTGAACTTGAACTGAGAACCTTCCCATGTGAGGAAACCTTGCATAGTTACATTCTACTTCGGTGCCACTGTCTGCGCAACCTCAAGCAAATTTTAAAGGGGGGAAAAACACACACACACACATACACACACACATACACACACACACACACAAAGTGGGAGAGATTATACCAATTGGTTTGGGACAATTATCCTTGGCTTTCAAGATCAATGACAAGGATTGTGTCACTCCAAGGATGGATAGGCAGTCTTGGGCAGATGTCCTTGAAAAGGTAGCCCTTGTATTAGGTTGCAGTGGTTTTTGTGCAAGGTTATGATTCTGACAATGTTCCTTATTTATTTATTTATTTATTTATTTATTTTGCTATAGGGCATGTGCACTTACCAGAAAGAGACAGAGAAAGGGAAAGCGAGAGATCATACTGGGGACAGGGAGAGAGAAGGCCATGCCTTAATCCTTTCTTTTCCATTCTCCTCTCAGGATTTTGGGCACAAACATACATTTTTCAAGATTCTGGGTCCTGTACTTAAACTTTAGAGTTGGCCATGTTAAGTCAGCCACAGAGCCAGTACTTTAGCCACCACATCACCTGCTGGCCTAACAGAATTTGTTTGTTCTTTCTTTTTAAGGTTTTTGCTGTAGAGTGTGTATGTTCACTGAAGAGAGACAGAGAGAGGGAAAGTGAGAAATCACCTCCTGGAGGGATGGCCATGCTGCAATCTGTTCTTCTCCATTCTCCTCCTGAGATTTTGGGCACACAAACACATGCACCCAGCATGATTTTCAAGCTACCAGGTTTGAGACTTGAACTGCAGTCAACCATGTGAGAGTCCAGTGTCATTAACACTATACCACCTGCTGGCCCCTAGAGTTCTAATTATTAGGCATGCTAGCCCTACCCCATGGCTTTCCCTGATTTAGTTTAATCAGGGTTTTACACAGGGTGACATAAATGACTCAATTTTGCTTGTAACAAACTTTAATAATAACAAAATTCAAAATTATCTTTATAGACATGACATATCAGCTGAAGTAAAAGGATTACCATATATAAAAGAGACAGGTATAGTATTTTACATTTACAACCATACTCAAAGAGATCACTGGATTCAGCCAGCTCACAAATATCAAATTTATTTCTATTCCTCAGACACTCCATATACTTCAAGCCCCCTAATGCTCAAAGACAACCTCTGATGTAGGCATTATTAAAACTATTTTAAAGAGGCAGGAACTAAAACTCAGAGAAATAAGGTAAATTTTCTAAAGTCTTACTGCTAGGACAGGGCAAAATCAGAACTGGAGGTCACGTGCTCTTAGGACAACTCCAGAGTCCCTCCACTACTGTTGCTTCTTGGAGGACAAAGATGAGAAGAGGAACACTCCTTTGAAACAAGGCAGTATGACATTATAGTCAGGTGTCGTAAATAAGATTACTGCTGAGGGCTATTCTGTGGCACATGTAAAGTCACCCTGTCAACCTTGAATAGGTCATCCAGGGACAAGCACACAAATAAAAAGAAATCCTAGAATGGGGTCTGGAAGGTGATGTGGTGGTTAAGGGTGCTGGACTACTACATGGCCAACTGCGGTTAAGTCCTAGACTTGGTGGCTTGCCTTCTCACTTTCTCTCTTTCTTTCTTGCTCCATCCTTCACTGGTCAAATTAAAATAAGTAACTAACTAAATAAAGTTAAATAAGATAATTCTTTAAAAAAAATTCTGCAATGGATATACTTTTAAAGACACCCTAAGTAGTATATTAGTCAACTTGGGCTGCCATGACAAAATACCACACATTGGGTGGCTGAAATAACAGACACTTATTCCGTCACAGTTCTGGATGCTTGAAGTTCGAGACTGAGGCGTCAGCAGGGTTACTTCTCCTGAGGCCTCTCTCCTTGACTCATAGGCAGCTGTCCTTCCTGTGCCCTCACATGGTCTTTATTCTGTTCTTACACATCCCTGATATCTTTCTATGTGTCTTTCCATGGACAAGGGTCTATCCTAAAGGCCTTATTTTAACATAGCTTCACCTCTTGCAGGCCCTGTCTCAAAATACAGTCACATGCTGAGGTACTGTTTAGGACTTCAACGCATGATTTTTTTGAAAGATACAATTCAGCTCATAACAAGTGGTTAACGACAGCCCTTACTCAAGATTAACTGGAAAGAAGTTGGGGTTCACAGCAAAGATGGATACTGACTTCCAAGCATTAGTTATGTCATTGGGTGGTCCTGACTGAGTCAATCAAAAGGGCCTACAGTGGGAACCAGCAGTTAGCGTAATGGCTATGTCGCTGGACTCCCACGTAGTCAACCGCGGTTCGTGTCCCGGACCCGGTGGCTTAAAACTCACGCCGGGCATGTGTGCGTGCGTGCCCAAGATCCTGAGAGGAGAATGGAGGAGAAGGGATTGCGGCGTGACCATCCCCCCTGGGGGGTGATTTCTCGCTTTCTGTCTCTATGTCTCTCTCTGTCTGTCTGGCGAGCGCACGCGCCCTGCAGTGAAAATCTCTCCAAAAAAAAAAAGAAAGGGCCTACAGTGAAGCCAGTCTGCACCTCCTGGGCCCCGTCTGACCAGTGCTTCCAGGGCCAAGCACTTCACATCATTGCTGCTGATCTAGAACAATGCACTGCAGGACCTGACTATCTAGTTTCGAAATTTAAAATCTTTCTATGGGGCACAACAATGTAAATATACTTTACACTACTCAACGGTATGCCTAAAAATATGTAAAGAGGGTAAATTTAATGTTACATGATTATAACTACAATTCATAAAATCTTTGTAGGGAATCTTCTCCACCCTTTCATGGGTGGTGGTGGTGCTTTCTTGAAGTGTTTTCTAGAAGGGGGCCCTCAAAGACCTATTTACTGAGGATAGCCATAAAGAAACAAAAAAGTCTCTCCTGATAAATTTAGACCTATTCTCAAACCCCACATGGAAAGTGAAGTTTTTGTTTGTTTGTTTGTTATTAAATTTGCAATAGGTCTGTGCACTCATCAGAGAGAGAAAGTGAGAAAACACTCCCCAGGAGGACGGTCATGCCCAATTCCTTCTCCTCCATCCTCCTCTCAGGATTTTGGACATGCACCTGTGTTTTTTGTTTGTTTGTTTGTTTGTTTGTTTTGTTTTTAGCTACCAGATCCAGGACTTGAACGATGCAGTCAGCTATGTGAGACCCAGTTCCCTTAACCTGTCTGGCCCAGAAAATGAAGTTCTATTTAGAAAAAAGGGACTTGTTCACAATAGATGCTCTTTTTTTTCCCCTTTAAATAAGTATTGTAATTTATGATTTACCTACACTCATCACACATCTTTGTAGGGTACAGAATGATCTTTAAAAGCATGGATATAATGTGTAATAGACAAATTGAGAATATAAACGTATTTCCCACTTTCAACACTTAACATTATGTTGTGAACATTCAAAATCCACTCCAATGGTTATTCTATAAATATGTACTGAATTGTCTATGACATTCTTTACTGTGAAGTACAATTCTAAAGAAAAACATATTTATTAAAAGTCAGACAACAAACAATTTCATAAATCAACAAAAGTAATTTTTTGAGAGATTTTTTTTTTTTTACTACAAGTTGTATGCGCTTGCCAGAGAGACAGAAAGAGTGAAATTCCTCCCTCCAGGGGGGAATGGCCATGCTGCAATACCTTCTCCTCCATTCTCCTCTCAGGATTTTGAGGAGGTATGCGCACACATACACCTGGCATGAGTTTTAAGTCACTAGGTCTGGGATTTGAACTGCAGTAGACTATGTGGGAGTCCAGAGATGTAACCATTATACCATCTGCTGGTCCCAACAAAGATAATCTTTTTTAAAATTTTATTTTAAATTTATTTATTTATATTTATTAACTATACACCATTACAGTATACAAAATGAGATTCTCCATCCAGAAGACACTGTATATTGTCTCATTCAAGGATATTACCATATGTGTTATTGTCAACAAATAATTTTCCATTTCTTATTTCTTATATATTTTGTTTCTTTTTTTTCCCTCTTGAACCTCTCACCCTCTGCCATTTCCTACCATCTTCCCACACTGTCTCTAGTATTTGCAGTCATTTTTCATGCCTTTTTTTTGTTGTTCACACCTTATTGATTCATGACGATCTTAATTAATCTAAATATTCTCAATAGCAAGTGCAGTTGATACACATACATACACACACACACACACACGCACATAGATGTCTGACTTTAGGCATAAACCTCAGTAAGTAGAATAAACATACTATAAACTAGAACCTAGCTGGGATTATATAGCTTACTGGAGTCATTAAGTAGGTATTTTTTAATATCAAGAAAAACAGTTTTAGTTTTAATAGACCAAAATAAAAAAATGTTAAGAGAAATTTTCTTAAGACTTAAAGCCAAGAAAAAGGTTAGGATTCAGTTCAAACAGTAGATAGATATTTTAGAGGTAAATCAGTAGGGTCCTACACAGAAGAACCCTCTCACCCCTGGTCACACACTAGACAGAGGTCTAAATGGGAAGATCAGCCCAATAGGCCACCCAATTAACTAGACAGAAGAAAAGAGAAAGCTACATGAGGGGTTCTCAAAAGTTCATAAAATAACACGAAAATAGTAAGTGCTATATTCATATTTTTTCACACCAAAATAAACTTGCACTTTAATTCCATTTTTCCATGAAATATTTAAAGTACCATTGTATTCATGGGTGTCTACTTTATGCCAGACAGTAGGCTGAGGGCCCCACGTATTTTATGTCATGGGATCCTTTGAGATCATCAGTTACTAATCCAGTTTTACGGATGAACCTTGGGGAGATCGAGTGGCATGTTCATGATAGCTCTACTCATGAATGGCAAATTCAGAATTTAAACCCAGATTGCCTGTTCCTTTCACTCCACCACAGGGTACAACTCACCCCTTTGCTCTAGCAGGAGCCAAATGAGGCTGGGGTGGAGGGCTCCTCCCATGTTTCTCCAGTCTGCCTCCTGTCCCATGAGACTGTACTCTGAAATCAGCAAGGGCGGCAAGCATATTGCTCTGTTTCTATCTTTCTGGACAATTTGTTCCATAAGCATTTGTTTTCAAACAGTTCAACATTGCTCCCCCAGGGTTTCCTGCAGCTTTACTTGGAGCTGTGTGAGCTCTCCCTGTTGGCCGATTTTCTCAGATCCGTCTTTCTTCACTTGTTGAGACTGTCATAAAGTATTTTAAAGAGGCTGGAAATTATTCTCATTAATAAGCATGTAAGGAATCTGAGCCAGACTTGCCAGGAATCTAGGCATTTATTTGGTTTCCTCTCTCAGAACATGGGGTTTGAAACTGATGTGTCAAATTTCTCACATCGCTGTTCTTCAAAACATGGACTTGCAGTGTAGTGAGATCATAGATGCTTTTAGCTGAAGTGACCTTCCTTCTCATTTTCAGATAAGGAAACAGTGGCATGGAATATCTCAGGTCACTTAGATCATTGGTGACAAAACTAGGGCTAGTACTTCCATTATTTTAAACACAGTTAACATCTCTTTCTTTTCTTATTTTTTTACATTTAATCACTGTATATCTCAACATCATACAAAATGAATCTTCCCAGCATGAATACAGTGCATGTCAATACCACATTGATGTTGAAGAAAACAGAATTAGATAACCTCTTCCATCATCCATCATCCACCTAACCATTCAACATCCATCCATCTATCCAACCATCAACTCATTCATCAATCCATCCATTTAGCCACCCAACCACCTAATCATTCATTTACCCATCTACCCATCTATCCAACCAATATCCATCCATCCATCCAACCATACATCCACATAAATGACCACTGACAAAGATGCAAGAGCCATTTCTACACAAACAGGCAGAATTTTTCCCATTAAAAACATTAACACTAAAAGCAAGAGTTACTTGGAATGATTAAGTAGTCCCCAGAGTATTTTGCCTTATTAGGTTGGCATTATTATCTTCGGTATTGTGAAAATATCTAGTATTGCAAAAGAGTCATATGAAATTGTGCCAGTGACAATCATCAATCATAATATGATATTATGTGGATTCAGAGCTTTTTCTACAAAAGAGAAAAATTTTGATGACAACTTTTAACATCATGTAATAAAAAAAACACCACATGCATCTCATGTTTACAGTATTTCAAAAACTGGCAGTTTTATGCAAAGTACAGCTTATATAGAGGAAGCGGATTTTAGAATTTTATAGACTCTGTGAATTGGATGAGTCCTTGGGTACATTAGGAAAAAACATTGAACTTGGAATCTAAAGGCTTAGGTTTAAGTCCTGACCACCACAAACCTTCTACGTACTGTTTGACAAAGTAATTTGTCTTTCTGAGTTTCTCGCTTTTCATCTAAAACTGGAATTAACAACATCTGCCTCAGAGAAGACTAAAGAAAAGAATAAACTTCAGTTGAGCACTTATTATGGGTCAGGCATTGTGCTTTGTGTCTTAGGCAGTTGTTATTTTATTTGAGGAAATCAAATATGCAAGAGGAAAACACTGTATATACTGCAAAGCTCTATTAAAATTAAAACCACTGGTACTATTTATATCCTTTCCATGTACACCTTCTCCTCTGGATGTCTCCCTTTTCTTAATCGATTATCAGAATTGTTGGTATTTATATTCATAATGGAACTGCAACAAATGTATAGAACTTTACATTTTGCAAAGCACTAGTGTATCCACTCTTTTACATTCTCCACAGCATTTAGTCCCCATTTATATTACATGAAGACTGAGGTCAGTGAGAGGAAATGATTTGCCCACCAGTGGCCTGTGACCACTAGGCCCAAGACTGAAGTCTTGTAATTCTGAGGCAGTGTGTGCTCCACAGGCCTTTATGCTTCATCCTCCCCATATTTGTGACTTGCTGACAATCTGAACATACAGCTCTCACCCTCTCACCCCTGGTGACCCCAATACTTTTCCCTCTAAAATCTCGAAATCTCTTAGTACTTTCCAAAGAGATCTAGAAGACTGTCTTCCTTACAAAGATATTTTCCCATTCTGAGGGCTGTCGATTCACACTAATTACTGTGTCTTTCGCTATGCAGAAACTTCTTAGTCTGATGTAATCCCACTTGTCTATTTTGCACTCTATGTCTGAAACTGATTGACTAATGGTTCTACAAACATGAGAGATGGGTGTGACTGTCAGATGAGGTGTATGTGGAGGAGTGGGGCCTAACGAAGGACATTTGGAGAAAGGATACAGAGGTACATTTGGAGAAGGGATACAGAGGTAGAACATTGACAGGATGGGGAAGTGTGTTGTTATCGGTTGAAGATACTTTGATCAACGGGACTGGGGAGAAATGTTCACATAGAAAAATACTCACATTGTAAGATAAACAATGCAATTGAATGTATATACAAAAAAAGAAATAAATTAACTAAAAAAAAAAAAAGGCTCGAGAATCCTTAGGCAGAAAAAGAAGCCTTGGAAGGCATCTCTGGGCTGACCTAGTTTCTTGGGTTTGGGCATGGATCCTGAAATATTTCCTTTGTTTCCCTTTAATTTCTCTTGTTTTTCTTTCTTTATTTCTCTCTTCTTTCTCTCTTCACTTTTTTTTTTAATTTGTCATTTGGCTTTTACTTATTTTAAGTCTTATGATGACATATTTTACAAATCTATGCTGATAACATTTAGTTTAATCTTTCAAATAAGTTGGTAAAAGCAACGACAACAACCACAACAACAAAAAATGAAGACTGTCTTCCTTCTTTTCAATAGCCTCCTCTAAGGTTGTCAGCTCTCTCACCATGAGAAAAAATGGTCTTTTTCTTCATTGCGCAGATTGATCTCAGTAACTTGACCTCCCTCACTAGCTCTCCTCTGGCTGTGGTTTTACCACTGTCTTGCTGGATTTACCCCTAGGCCTCTGGCGGAGTCAATCTGCTTTACTCACTAATTATGACACTGGGAAACTGCATCCACCTCCTTGCCCTCTCTTTATTCTTGGACTGCATAGCACTGCTGAAGAACTGTGGTCCTTTCTTGTGCTGTTTGAACATTCCTGGAGTTGAACTTCCTTGAGTGGGTTACTGGGCTGAAAAAAAAAAATCCTTTAGATGCTATCCAAATTCTTCATGCTTCTTAAACACAAAGCGTGTCTTGCCCATCTCATTCTTAGAAGTAACTCCACACCATCTATACAAGACTATGAAAGCCATTTAGCACAAACGCCATCTCCTCTGCACCTCACAGTATCTCTATATCTGCATTTTATCTCTAGGATCACAGTGAGAAGTATCCCTTTCTCTTCTCATGGTGACCTGCCCCTTGTGTTCTGTTCTGTCCCCTGCCAGTCTCGCCACATGAAGGCAGTGATGGGAAATGTGCAGCCCCATGATTGCTTTAAGGATTTATGCATGGGGAACCAGCACATGGCATGGTGTTTAAGGCATTGGACACTCCCACATGGCTGACCATGGTTCAAGTTCTGGATCTGGTGGCTTGCTTTCTCGCTTCTTCCCTCTCTCTCTCTGGTCAAATTAAACTAAATGAATGAATAAATAAAATTAAATAAATGATTTTTTTTATTAAAAGAAAAAAAAGATTTATGCATGACTGGGGCACCAAGATGGAAAGAGGGTGGAATGTGTTAAGGGTTACCACCTAACTAATGTGGATTTCCTACAAGATAGCCATTTATTTATTTATTTATTACATTTTTAAAAATACATTCAATCACGTTTTTTAGCTTACAAGGTGATCATTTTAATATGTGAACATTTCTCCCCGGCCCAGTTGATCAAAATATATCAATATTACATCTCTGTCTCAACAATGCTGTCTCCGTATCCCTCCTCCAATGTTCTTCCCCAGGCCCCACTCCTCCACACACACCACATCTGGCATTCACACTCATCTCTTGTGTTTGTACATCTTTAGCCCGTCAGATTCAGTTATAGAGTGCGGACACTCCGTATATATTAAGTGAGGACATACAGTGTCTCTTCTTCATAGCTTGGCTCAAGATAGTCTTTTAAGTGTTTGAAGACAGGTCCTTTTTCTTTCAGGTTTCAAGTTCCTTCATTACTAAAATCTATCTTCCTCAAGTGTATTTCAGATTGTCTCCATCCAATGATATGCCAGTAAATGTTTACCAACCAATTCTTCAAGAGAGAAATAAAGGGACTAGCAGTTAGCGTAATGGCTATGTCGCTGGACTCCCACGTAGTCAACCGCGGTTCGCGTCCTAAACCTGGTGGCTTAAAACTCACGCCAGGTGCGTGTACGTGCGTGCGTGCCCAAGATCCCGAGAGGAGAAGGGATTGCGGCATGGCCATCCCCCCCTGGGGGGTGATTTCTCGCTTTCTGTCTCTCTGTCTCTCTCTGTCTGTCTGATGAGCACAAACGCTCTATTGCAAAAACCTCTCCAAAAAAAAAAAAAGAAAGAAAGAAAATCCCAGTTTGCAGCACTTGCCAATTTCTGAGGTGCAAAGACTCCCACTATGGATGATTTCAAACTACCAACATGGCACCACTGAATATGGAATTAAGACAAGATGCACATAAACAGACCCACCTTCAGTACAACACTCTGTGCATCCCTCCTAAACTGTAGTGCTTGGAGAAGACAGCAATGCCGAGAAGGGTTAGAGAGACCACCATTTTGTGAGCAGCATTATAATAACTGATTCTGGCACGCATGATCAATGGATGGTTGGAAAGTAGAATATTTACACATTATTCAAATGTCTTCCCACAGATAACTTCTTAATTACAGAGAGAATAAAATTAGGTCAATAATTATAGTAGGTCATTCTGGAGGGTTCTACCTTCGCCAAGTAATCAAATTTAACGTTACTAAGAGAGGAACAAATGGACACAGTCTGCTCCCTGAGCAGGATTTATGAAGTGCTGCTGCCAAGATGTTTAACCTGTATCAATCATGAAACAAACTCAAGGCAGGGGACCAGATCCCATGCAACAAGCCTGTATTCTTTAAAATATCAGTCAGGAAAAACAACAAAAAGCCAAGAGTCATTCTAGGTAAAATAAGACTAAGGAAACATGATGACCACATGTGTTGTCCTGGATTAGATCCTGCCTCAAGATTTAAAAAAAAAGTTGCTATAAAGGATATTATTGGGGCAATTGAAGAAAGCTAATATACATTATTGGGTCATCGGAAAAGTCATGACGTACTTTAATGACCTAATAAATGTTTATAATCTTATTAAATAAGTGTCAAATTTCCGAATTCTATAATTGTATAGTGGTGTTATAAGAGAATGTCCTTGTTCTTGTAAACATATACTAAAGCATTAGGGATAAAGCTTATGCCTTATTTTCAAATAGTACTATAAAAATTAAAACTGAAAATAATAGGAGAGAAAGAGACAGAGCATGTGCAAATGTAGCAAAATGTTAATAGTTGATGGACTAAAATGAAGAGTACATTGGCACTCACTATTGCTTCTGACTTCTTTTTAAGTTTAGAATTTTTTCAAAATAAAAAAGTTTTAAAAATAAGAGGGAAACACTAAGGAATTGTTTAACCCACAAGGAACTGAACAGCACTGTCCTCTCCCTCATTGTAACACTACATCTCTGTTTTTTATTTTAATATTTAATTTTTTTATTATTATTCATATATTAAATCACTATACATCATTTATATTGTGAAGAGACTTTCCCCAGCATGATACATACCTCAGTCCAGCTCAGCTGAGAGTACTATACACATCCTTCGCTACATCTCTGTTAATGTAGCTTTGATTGTCACAGCACTTGGTGGGCAGCCACCTCACACATCCACTCATTTCGAGTATACTGCCAACCTCAACACCTAAAAGCCTAAACCTCTCTTTAAACCTGCTGTCAAGCCAAGTCTTCCCCATTCCACAGTGCTCTAATCCATGCTCATCCATATTAAATTACTGGGTCTGAACTATGTCTCTGGGTTGCAGGCTCATTTTGGATTCTGATTCTGCATTCCTTTGAATTCAATGCAGATTATGCAAACCACAAATTAGATAAACATGTCATCTCAGATTGAACTAGATATAACAAAAATTTATCAAGCAAACACAATGTGCAAAGCAGTGGATTGGGTACAAAGAAATCGATAACAAATAGATAAACTGTGGTTGTTTATCTTTCTGGAAGATAAGAACCAGGCGTTATTCTTTCTTGGTCACCCTGTAGCAGCCTATAATAGTCGACATATTTTAGATATTTAAAAAATACTGATTTGACTTTACATAGTAAGCAGGCAAAAGGTTTAGGGTACTAATTCCTTTAAGAGATAATACGATTAAGAGTAGAAAAGTTTAGAAAAGTTTATAATGTCATTAGTTACCAAAAAAATGCAAAATTTATAAAAGGAACTCCTAAAACCAATGGAACAGAGTTCCAGCATACTGGTGAAACTACGGTAAAATTTAGTGTGCTTATGCATTGCTGATGACTGTGCAAAATACTTTGGGAAAGCAATTTGGCAAAATGTATCAAGAGTCATAAAAAGGCTCATATCCTTTGTAAAATAATCTCACTCCTGGGAATTTACTCTAAGGAATAATCCAAAAGAGGAGAAATGCTAGAACACAATGAAGTACATTGCACTCTTTCTTACTTGTAACAGCGAAAACACGGGACAGTTGTGAATAGGCAATTAGGAATAATTAAATTGGGGCTAAGAGGTGGCATAGTTGTTAAGGTGCAGGACTCCCACATGGCCGACAATGGTTCTAGTCCCAGACCTGGCAGCTTGGAAATCACACCAGTTGTGTATGCATGTATGCCCAAAATCTCAGGAGGAGAATGGAGGAGAGGGGATTGTGGTATGGCCACCTACGTGGGAGTGATTTCTCGCTTTCTCTCTCACTGTCTCTCTGTCTCTGGCAAGCACACGTACCCTATGGCACAAACCTTTTAAAAAAGAAGAAGAATTAAATCATAGTGTATTAACTAGATGGACTTGGATGAAGCCCTAAAAATCACAACTATGAGGTGTATTATACAAAGATTTGGAAATAGTTATGCTATAATAGTAAGGAAACACACTCATACACACACACACACACACACACACACGAATATAAGGATTAAAGAGAAACTGAGATTATTGAAAACAACTGAATTTCAAGTGGTGGAATTATGAATAATTTTTATTCTGTATACTAACAGTATTATTGTGTTTGAACAACATAAATGATTTTAAATTTTTAGAGAGATTTTTGCTACAAAATCTCTGGCAAGAGATTTTGTATGCACTTGCCAGAGACAGAGATGGAAAGCAATAAATCACCCCCCATGGGGGATAGCCACACTGCAGTCCCTTCTCCTTCATTCTCCTCTAGGGATTTTGGGCATGCACACACACATTAGGTGAATTTTATGCCACCAGGTCTAGAACTTGAACCATAGTCAATTACATGGGAGTTGCAGCATAGCCATTATGCCATCTGCTGGTCCCCAATATAAAGAATTTTAAATAGTCATCTATTGACTGAAGGTGGAAAGAGGCATGTCATAAGCCAAACTGTGCTCTTCTCCCCAATTCATAAGTCGAAGTCTCAGCCCCAATATCTCAAAACGTAGTCATATTTGGAGATAAGGGTTTAAAAAAGTGACTAAACTGAAATGAGTCCATGAGGATGAGGACAGGTGTCTTTAGAACATGCAAAAGAGACAGCAGAAGCCTTCACTTGTATGAATAGAGCGGCAACCATGTGAAGACATAGAGGGAAGATGGCTGCAACCAAGGAGGAAGGCTTCGAGAGAAATCAATTAGGCTTGCCTACCAGCACCTTAATGTTGAGCTTCCAAGCTCCAGATCTGTGAGGAAATAACCATCTGTTGCCAAAGCCATCCTGACTGTGGTATTTTGTCATGGTACCCCTAGCAAACGGATATAAACCATTATGAATAACCCAGGAAGGCAGGACTAACTTGACTATTATCTAAGGGCAAAAGACTGGGTGTGGTGAATTGGTCATTCTCAACACTCTCAAGTGTGCTCAGGTCAAAGAGACTCTGATGAGGCCCTTTTTGCCATTTTTCAGCCCCGTGAGTGGAATGTCCAGCTTTCTGATTCAAGATGGAGTGGGCCCAGGAATCTGCATCTCTAACAGCCCTTCCTTTCACTCTATTTCTGTTTTAGCTTCCTAGTTAAACTGAGATCCTGTAGATGATTAAAATTTATTCTCCTTTTGGATTTTGGTTTTCTTCTCTATCTTTCTTCAATATCTCTGTCTCTCCCAACAAACAGGAGCCCCATGTAGTCAGAATGTTCTGCTGATCTTTCAAAAGCAACTGGCTTCAGATCCAAATGGTGGGGACCACCAGGTTTCACAGTGGCTGAGGCATTGGACTCTAACAAGGCCAACCACAGTTCAAGTCCCTGACCTGGTAACTTGATAATCATATCAGGTGAGTGTGCATGCAGGCCCCAAATCTCAGGAAGGGATGGAGGAAAAAATCATGCCCCAGGGGTGATTCTCATCATCTCTCTCAAATTGTCTCTCTCTGGTGAGTGCATGTGGCCAATGACAAAAAACTAAAAAAAAAAAAAAAAAATTGAATCATAGGCCAGCAGGTGGCATGGTAGTTAAGGCACTGGATTCCCACATGACTGACCACAGTTTGAGTCCTGGACTCAGCAGATTGTACATCATGTCAGGCAGGAGTGCATGAATGCCCCAAATCCTGAGAATGGACTGCAATGTAGCCATCCCTCCTGGAGGTGATTTCTCACTTTCCCTCTCCCTTTCTGTCTCTCTCTGCCTCTCTCCTCTGGCAAGCACATATGCCCTATGGCAAAATTCTAAATCTGTACAAAAATAAAATATAAAATAAAATAAAATAATAAAATAAAAAATCCAAGTGGAAGCAAGGGGCATAGTTCCAAAAGAATAGAAGGCAGAGCTCCAAGAGATACGTGTGCATCCTTGTTCACAACAGCATTATTCATGGTAACTGAAAGGTGGGAGGAACCCGCTTGTCCATGGGTGGATACACTAAGTGGGATATATGTGTACACTGGACTATTATTCAGCCTTAAAAAGGAAGGCAATTTTGATACCTGCTACAACATGAATGAATGGTAAGTAAGATAAGACAGTCACAAAAGACAAATACCATATGATTCCATTTATATGAGGTATCTGGATTAGTTAAATTCACAGAAAGTAGAATGGGAGTTGCAGGAGCTGGAAGGAGGAAGAAATGGGAAGTGAACACTTAATGGGTTTCAGTTGGGAAGATGAAAAGAGTTCTGCAGATGCATGGTCCTGATGGTGGCAGAGCCCTGTGAATATACTTAATGCCACTGACCCATGTACTTGAAAAATGTCTATGATGATAAATTTTATGTTCCATATATTTCACTACAATAGAAAAAATTTCCAAAGGGTAACTAAGAGGAGAGTGGGTGGGAGTGGGAAAATGGACTGTGTCTGTGGCTAGGTCTCAGGATTCACCCCCAGGGGTGAGGGTGGGACTTAGAGGAGGGTTTGGCTGGATCCAGGCAAGCTCCTCAGGCAAGCAATTAATTACTCAGACTCAGCCTAGTCCCACCCAAAGCCAAATGATAGCTGGGCCGGTGCAGAGACTGCATGAAGCCACAGCTCAGCTTTCATAGTTGAAGTTTCAGGACATGGCCTAGAGCCCATGGGCTGGAGTCTTCTTTCCCCTCCTCTTCTTCTGGTCTTTGAAATAAAAAGGCAGAGGGGCCCAGGGTTGGGCTCAATCTATGGGGCAGACCAGGGTTGCCAGGCTAGCCTTTCTGCCCACTGGGAAGAGGACATAGCCGCAGCACCATGTGTTTGGGGTTTTGTGTGATTGGGGACTTGAGAGCACATCAACCCAGCCATTCCCATGGGGTCTGATGGGTAACATTCCCAAGTCCCTCTCCAAGGAAGAAAAACAAACAGCTGAAAGCAGGCAGCTCCAGCTGTGGGATTCACTCCAAGACCAAAAGAGAAAAAAAAAAAAATTACTCCAGCCCCAAATGTCCAATTAAATCGAAAGCAATGGGCTGCAGACGGGAATGGGAACGTCTCCATAAGCCCAGTTTTATCAAGGAAATTTCAAAATCCATCCTTGGGAGTTTGTGTGTTTTGCTTTGTAATTTGCAGCACAGTATTACAACCTTTTTGTTCACACATGTGTGTGGTTTGTACCGTATGAGTAGACCTCATAAAAAGCCACATGGCCAGGCTGTACGATCTGAGCATTCATGGTTAGAACACAGAATTGGCTCAGTACCTCATGGAGAGCCACCCTCCTTGTCCCTCACTAATGGGTGCCTCAGTTTCCCTATATTCTTCTTATTGAGATGCTAGTGGTATGGCTAAGAGAATAGTGACATTTGGAAGACCGGTTTTGACTGGTCTGAATAGAACCCTGTGTGACCTGAGCTCTGGTTTCAAGCTGACCTGCCACTTCCCCTATGGGCCCCAGGTAGAAACCATGCAGATACAGTGGGGTTCAGTGGGATGAGCTCTCAACTAGGAAACCAGTCTGAGCCCCAGCTCTGATCCTAACATCAGTGCCATTTAAAGGTGATGAGCATCTATATATTTTCTCCTATGAGAACTATCAGCCTCACTGATCTCAGTCTTCTCATCTGTCAGCAGGGATGATGCTTCTACCTCACAGCACTGGGTGAAGATCCAGTGACATACTGGATGTGAAATACGGTATAATGTAATGTTGCCATTGGCAGTGAGATTGGTAGCTGCCATATAGGAAAGAGGAAGCCTTTGGGGGACTCTGGATTAAGCAGCTTGGGAATCAGGTCATGTTCCTGCATGAGAACTCAGAGGAGAAAGCAGCAGAGAGAGCACATCTTGGCAGTAGTCTATATGCATCCCCACCAGGCCTTCTCCTTCCACCTCAACCACATTCCATTAAGGGGGATTTACCTGGGAAGGTTGTTATGAGCCCAGTGGCCAGAGCTCAGAGGGGAACTGCTTCCTTACCGTGTTTCAGGACGGGGCCCTCCTCTATCATCTGTGTGGTTGTGGATGGGGCTATACCCTTGACAGAACCCAGGGGCTACAGTAGGATGGAGCCCAAGAGGAGTCATGTCCCAGGCATATAAATAAGGGCTGTCATAGAAGGTTCTGGAGCTGGAATCAGCTGGTTGAGCTGATGGAGCTATCAACCATGAATAAGCAGGCTGGTCTTAGGCAGCTCTAACAGGGTACAGGCACTATCCTTCTTTACAGTAGCCTGACAGCCCCAGAGCAACACCATCCACTGGTTGCTTTGGAGAAGAAGGGAGGTACAGAGCCATGGAGGAGGGGAAAATGCTTAACATCTCCCCACCACCAATGAGAGGCCAGCCCCAGGGTTTCAAGAACTAACACTGACTGACTTGTTGCCATTAAATCACTCATGCCTGGGCTTTGGTGAGACCTAGACCTCTAAGATGTCAGAAATAAAGATGTTTATCTGGAACCTGGTCCAGTTGGCTAAGAGCCTTGATCCTTAGCCCCCCATGTGTCCTATACCACGTCCCTGTACAGATCTGTACCACAATGGACCTGCGGGCCTGTGTCCATGCTCAGGGACACCCTGGTCTACATGTCCAAGTTACACTGCCTCCCAGAACCTGTGAACAGTTTCTCCTTTGTCTTGCACAGGCCCAGTGTGGTTTGCCCTCACTAGGATGAGCCAAAGGCCCTGGAAGAAAGCTGGCCCTTTAAGGAAGAGAATTCTACAGGTCCCTGGAGCATGAGCCAGAAGGAGGCAGATGTGGGCTCCAGATAGGTGTGCTTTCTTAGTCATCAGGAATCTTTATCTTATGATTTGATCTATGGTCAGATGAGGGACAGAGTGGTGCTCTCTCATGTGATGAGGACCAGAGCAGAGGCTCTGGTCAGTTGCCTGGGTCTCAGGGTGACAATGGTTATGTTCATCCTCAGCAATGCCCAGGAACCCAGTGCTGACTGGATTATACATTGATTATAAGTTAACAGATACCATCTACCCCTCATGTAATCAATCAATTCATAAAATGTCTACTCTAGTTCCTAACACTTTGAGAAAAATAGATTGATGTGTACTAAGCAGTTTACTATGTAGGCTTCACTAATAATTACCATTATATGACTATGTATTGGAACTCTGGGCTTGAACCCTGGATTCTCCATTATCAGCCATATGACCTTGGCCAAGTTACTTGACCTTTCTGTCTCTGATTTCCTCATCTGAAAATTAAGGGACTCAGTGGACCTACCTGCCTCACTGGGTTGTTCTGAGAGTTAAATAAGTTACTGTACCTAAAGTACTTAGGGGCTAGCAGGTGGTATGGTGTTCAGACACTGGATTCCCACATGGCCAGCATGGTTTGAGTCCCTGACCCGATCAGCTCACATTTGGAATTCAAGGGCTTGGGTAGAGATGCCAGTTTGTACGGACCAAGTCTTTGCAAAGGTAATGGATGTTGGGTTCCCTTTTTGCCTTTGCTGCCCCCATCTACAGTCACAGGCTGTTCTGCTTCCCTTGGCTCTGGGCTTTCAGGCCAGTTGCCCAGGAGGCAATAAACTGCCTACCTAAGACCTTTCTTATGGTTCAAGTAGCAACAAATTATTTGTATATACATACAGAGACAGAATAATTAATATCCTACCATTCTATGCAAATTGGTACAATCTTTGTAGAAAGCCTTAAAAATGTGTTGACCCAGCAATACCACCATTAGGAATCTATGCTAAGAAAATAACTGGCCACATAGACAATGGTTTATGTGCAAGCACGATTTATTGTGGTGAAACACTGAGGGAGAGAATGGGTGTTTTTCCTTCTCCTTTCACCCTCTTCCTGGTCATGACACATACCTCACTCCTTTGGGGCCAGGCCAAGCTAGGATTCCAGAAGGGAACTTTTCATAAAAAACTACACAGAGAAAGACAGGCAGACACTCTTTTGAGCATAATAATGCACGGGAGTCTTGCTCAGAGAAAGTCAGTCACTTTTGTGAGAAGGGGGGAAGAGATCTATGGGGCCAGGTAATTGAGGCAATGGTGAGGCTTCTACAAGATCAGGAAAGGGATGCCTCTCAGGTGCTAAGAGGTGAACATGTTGCAGTGGCCATTTCTCTTCCCCCCATGGAGGACTCACTGGGCCCCTAGAACCTGGGCTGAGGAGAAATCCTGCATTCCCAACCCCAAGACTTGGGCATTTCACTAATTGACTAGTCTATCTTGTCCCTCACTGTAGAGTTGGAAACTTTAGTGTCGAGTAATAGAGGTATGGCTTAAAAAATAATGGCACATCTGTAAAATGAATTTCACACCTTAGATGTCTGCGTTATTTATTGGGAAAATAAATGAGGGTAGCTGGGATGAGGGGGGACAGGCAGATGTGGGTTTCAGACAGGAGTTTGGGTTTGGGGCTGCTGAATTAGAAATACATGGAGTCCTTCATAAGGGCTCCTGTACCAAAGGAAGTCCGGACTCAGAGTTATCTGAATGTGCTCTTCAAAGTGGTGGAAGCGCAAAAGCAGATGCATGTAAAGACACTCCGGTCAAATCACCGAGGTCACCCCTTAATGTGAAGGGAGTGTGAAGGCTGGTGGGGACAGTAATCACAGAAAAACAGTTAGAGGGGAAACTTGCAGCACTCAAACAATGGCTTTACTCCCAAAGAAGGGTGAAGTTATTTTTTTAAATTAGTAAAGCATTAAGCTTCAAGAATCAAGGAAGGAGTCAGGAAATGTGTGTCCGGGTCTGTCTGACAAATGGAAACCCTGAGGAGGGAGCCAGTGCTTCCTGAGGGATACAAATCCCCATTCTGTCACCTGAGCAAGATGCCTTCTTACCCTGGGCCTCTGCCCCACACATACACAAGGCCAGGCCTAAATCTCCCCAGCTTCGATTTCATTTATAATTCTGCCTCTCCCCTTGCTTGTGCCTCAGAGAACTATGGCTCTTTACTGACCCCAGATCCTTGGCTGACAGTGATCCTAAAGTAGGTAGGGTTAGCAAACAGGTATGTTTAGAGTAGGCATGGAAGAGACGACCTGCTGGGGCATCCCTCCACCAGGCAGTCACAACTACGCTGGGAACTGGAAGCTCGAGGTTAGAGAAGGATTCCTGTGGCCTCTTATAAGGGCAGTCTTATTAATGACATTAGAGGAAATGGAAAGACAAGAATGTGTACCAGTAAGCCTTCCAGTCACCCTACCACAGTTGTTTGAATTTCTCCAACTTCCCTTCCACCCTTATCCTTCTGTATACATATTTGTTTGTATAATGGCATGCATAGTGTATACACACATGATGGGGAGTGCTTTTTTCTTTTAACATGATTTCATAAACACCCTCCCATGTTGCACCATAGTACTCACTGGAAATGGCTGTGTAATATTCCCTTGTGTTGATTTACCAAAATCCAGCTAAACACATCCCCAAGACTGGGCATTTAGACTCTTTCCAGTTTTGAATTATAATGAATACTGTTAAGAGTTTTGGGTACTTATGTTATTTTACTTCTTTGTAATCATTTTCTGAGACTAATGAAGTAGGATATCTGAGCCAATGGGTATAAAATGTTTTTATAGATCCTGAAAGGATACCAATTTCCTCAAGGAAATCTGCTTGTTTATACATGCTGAATGGCTACAGCTAATGGTCAGGGGAGGACAATTGTTTACAGGCTAATAAAGAGATGTTTTTCCTTAACCCTTCCCAAAAAGATGCAGTTTTCCCAAAACTCTGGCAGATGAAACTCTGAAATTGTTTCATGGAAGACAATTGGCCAACCTTGTTGTTTTCACAACAGTGAGAAGAAGCTAAGGGCTCTGTCCAGAATGACTCAGCATATTAGGGCGCTGCAGGATCCCTCACTTCCCACCATTCAGAAGAGCCACTATAACCTCCTAGAAGTCACTCCAAATACCTTCTTCACCACCCTCCCCATGTTCATCCAGCGGCTTAGGTGGGGAAAGGCTCCAAAGACCCCACAAGAGATGGGGATTCTAGTGAACAAAGGGCACTGGCACTGGTTCCCCCAGCATGATAACTGCTGAGCTCAAATCAGCACTCTCCCCAGAAAAACACAGCAAGAGACCACTGAAAGAGGTCCCCCATGTCACTGAGCTAGAACAAGCCCAGGACTGGTTCTCTTCCAAGGTTTTCCAATGAAAGAAGTGGGCCACACCAGCAGTGTCAGATGGGAATTCAGGAAGCAGCCATAATACTTCCAGTTCCCTACATCCCTCAAGTTACTTTTAAAAGAATCTGGGCATGTGCACACATGCCTGGTGTGTTTTCGGGCCAAGCCAGCCAGGGACCCAAACCACACTCAACATGTGGCCCTCAGCTCTGCAGTTCAGTGTGCTACCAAATGCACTACAGAGACTGGGCTTTGGTGGTTTTATAAATGAGGCTCAGAAGCTTAAATAATTTCCCCTAATCAAAGTTTGTAAATGATCACACTGGTATTTGGACTGATTTTTTTTTCTGGCTCCAAAACTTCTGTTTTATAGTCTATTGTATGCACATCTGCTTCACCAGTCAGTTTAGTCTTTAGTCTTTATAGGTGAGGTCTTTTCTTCTTCCTCTTCATATCTCCTTGGGTCTCACACAGCACCAGGCACATTTTTGGCACTCAGTAAGTGTTTGGTGATTTGGACATGATGGGAGAGGGCTTGGCGCACTTGGATGGGGGTCAGGCAAAGCATGTTGCCTAAAGATCATCACGGAAATTCCAAGTTTGCAACTTCTCTCCAAAAGGGTGGAGAGTAAAAGTATGTTAGTGCTCAGCTTGGATCCCAGTTCAAACTCAAAGCCATCAGTTGGCAATATCTACTTGATAGCTCTGGGCACACCCAACAGAAAATAGTGCCAGAAAACAGAAGAAAAGTTGGGTCTAGAAAGGTATGAATGATGAACCACGAAGAGGGAGATGCAAAGCCGCAGAAGGAAGTTAAGGACTAACAAAATGTCATCCCCATTCCCATTTCCATCCTTATTTTATTTCATGCTAGTTTTGCTTAGATAGGAAAACTTCTTTTCTTAGCAAGATCTGAGTGCTTCACAGTGCCTCTAAACTTTCCTCTAGTCCTTACTTCTGGAATAGAAATTCAAGTACTCAAGGTCTAGTAGATGGTGTGGAGGTTAAGGCAGCTGGATCCCACATGGCCATCTACCTTGTAGTTCAAGTCCTGGACCTGGTGCCATGAAAAAACACACTGGATGATAGTGCATGCATGCTCCAAATCCTGAAGGAGAAGAGTGGAGAAGGGACTGAGGCCTGGCCATCAGTCCTGAGGGTTGATTTCTCACTTTCTCCTTCTCTCAGTCTCTGGCAAGCATACCAAACTTAAAAATAAGTAAATGAAATAAAATAAAGAATATCATGTGCTCAACGAGTTTCTCAGAATATGTCCTGTGGAGCATAGTGAAGTGAGGGTTGGATTATCATACAGTCAGTTGGTAGTAGTTATACCTGATTATAATCACCCAGCAAACATGCAGGTGATGCTGCATGCTAAGTACTATTCTGTGCAGGTTACATGGATAGATTTCTTTCATCCTGACCACTTTGAAGTGAGCAGGGAATCACTTCTGTTTATAAACTAGGACATGAAGGGTCAGATGGTTGTATAAATTACCCTAGGTCACACAGGAAGTGACAAAGCCAGGACTTGTGCCTTGGCAGTCTGAATCCAGCACCTACGTATTTTACTTTGCCACTGGGTAACAGATTCTGCCTCTGATCAGAAGACTCAGGAAAATGAAGTACTGAATCTACCTTGTTCTCATCTTCAGGGGAATTTCCCACTGTCCAGCTGTGGGACTGAGGGCCAAAACAGACATCTCTGAGTCTGAGTTTCCTCATCCATGAACTGAACTATTTTCTGGATTCCTTAGATTGTTATGAGGATTCAAGGACATAATATATGTGAAAATCTTTGAAAACTGTAATGCACAACTCAGAGGTGAAGGGTTTAAAGGACAATTAGTGGTCAGTTTAGCTTAGAGTGGGTTGGCAAATGTTTTCTTTCTTATTTTTATTATGTTATTTGCTAGAAGGTATTTGTCCCTGCCAGAGAAAGGAGAGAGAGAGAGAGAGAGAGAGAGAGAGAGAGAGAGAAAGGAAGAGAGGGAGAGAGGGAGAGAGGGAGAGAGGGAGAGAGGGAGAGAGAAAGTACACCCCCAATGGGCCATGGTCACACCACAATCCCTTCTCCTCCATTTCCTCATCCTGTCAGGATTTTGGGTATGCAGGCACATGCACTCAGCTTGATTTTCAAGCTGCCAGGACCAGGATTCTAACCACACAGTTGGCCATGTGGGATCCCTTAACCACCAGGCTATGGGCTGGCCTGGCAAATATTATCTATAAAGGGCCAAACAGTAAATGCTGCTAGCTCTGTGGGCCATCCAGCCTGTGACATGACTACTCAGCTCTGCCCTTGTAGCATGATAGCAACCGGACTGATCATACATACATAAATGAATGTTCATAGTTGTGTTACAATAAAACTGCATTTGAAAAACAGGTGGTCTCCAGACATGGCCCTTTTTCTAGAAGAATGAACCCAGTGGCAGCTGAGCATGGGCCTCTGCCTTGTCCTCTCTATACTAAGTAAGGATTTGACAGAAGACCTAGTCAGCACACTTGTCTAGTCAGGAGGTGTATCGGCTGCCTTTGCCTCTTGTGTTTCTCACCTCAGGGTGGTCAAAGGTGTTGTTCTAGGTAGTGGAATCTTTTTATTAGAGAAATTTTTGCTATAGGGCAGTGCACTCACCAGAGAGGCAGAGAGAAACAGCAAGAAATCAGCCCCAGGAGGGATGGCCATGCTGCAATCACTTCTCCTTCATTCTCCTCTAGGGATTTTGGGCACACATGCACTTGAGTTTCAAGCTGCTGGGTCTGGAAGTCAAAGGTGTTGTTCTAGGTAGTGGAATCTTTTTATTAGAGAAATTTTTGCTATAGGGCAGTGCACTCACCAGAGAGGCAGAGAGAAACAGCAAGAAATCAGCCCCAGGAGGGATGGCCATGCTGCAATCACTTCTCCTTCATTCTCCTCTAGGGATTTTGGGCACACATGCACTTGAGTTTCAAGCTGCTGGGTCTGGAACTCAAATCACAGTGGGCCATGTGGGAGTCCATTGACATATCCATTATGCCACCTGCTGGTCTCAAGGGTAGTGGAATCTTACCCAGGGAAGTCAGGGTGCCAAAGTTCTCTTGGCTCATCTCTTCCCACTCCCCTGGGACTAAGGTGAGACCGAGGACCTTTAGGGGAGCTCTGAAACCTGGGCAAGTCCATCAGAGACAAGGTGGGATGCAGGAGAAGAGGCACTAGCTCCTTCTGCAGTTAAAGTCATGTCTAAGTGTAAGGTAGAAGCTCTGGGGCCTCTCTGAGGCAATCTGTTGAATGGGGGAAAGTGCAGGGATGAGCTGGCAAGCCTTGGGTCATGTCCTCATGGGAACTGTACACGTGGCAGCACGCTATGGAATGGGGTCAGGGTTGGGCTGCTGCCTCGAACATGACTGATGGCACGAGGCTGAGAGGGAAAGCTAAATGACAGATGTCCGAATGCAGAGTCAAACCGAGCCAACAGGCTGCAACGCTTGGCAGAAATCAGCATGATGACACTTCATTGGGATTACAGACAAGATCTGCATTTAAGTTAAAACAATAACACAACCAACAAATCCAGCTGTACTGGCCTAGGACAGAGGAGACTTCACCAGGTAATGTTTCATTTGAAAGAGACCCGGGGTTGGAGTGGGAAGCGGATTAACAAGATTATCAAAGGCTGCATCGTATGCCATTGTTTGGACATACTGTCGTGTGTCACTCTGAGCCATCATTAGAAAAATGCACACAAATTTAGGCTACATCAATATACATAGATGCCCAGATCAAAAATGATCACAGCTTAGCATGCTCGACCCTGGCTGGGCCACACCAGTAATCTCTAATTTGTCTAACTCTGCTACTGCTCAATCTTGGAGCTTAGAGCCAGGGGGTAATAAAGAGGGAGGGTGGCCACTATGTTTAGGCATTCCATTTAGTCCATGCATCAATTGAGCACCTGCTAGAGGCAGGACATTACGCCAGGCACTGGGAGTACAAAGATAAACATGATATGGTGCCTTACCATGTTCAGACTAGGAGTGAGCAGGCACATAAACAACAATTTCCATGCAGTGTGGCAGGTGTAAAGAAGCCTCCAAAGCAGGTCAAATGAATTGCTGTTGAAGAAACAAGGCTTGCTTAGCCTGCTTTTTTTCCAATTTGCCAATGAATAATTGTGAAAATGAGGAGAAAGCCTTTTTATGAATTGTTTCTGCAAGAGGAACTGGAAAAAGTATGTAGGATAGTCCAGGAGGATAAGGATGAAGTTTCTGTCACTTGCAACTGTTGTTCAGTAGAAACACAATATTTCATTTGTCTGGAAGTCTTGAGGGCGGTTCTCGTCTTTGGAGGGTGGTGGCACAGACATCCTCTGAGAGCCCTTCCCAGGCTAGGCTTCCCAGTGCCACACAGGGGCTGGCACCATGGATCCAGCTCCACTGCTCAAGAAACACACTGCTGGAAATGCTGTCCTATTTCTTGGCTCACTGAGCCCTGTGCTGCCATGGTAAGTCCACGATCCCTCAGACAATGTTTCTAGGCTTCCCTGGTGTGTTTATTAGAAATGTGGGATGTGGGCATACACCCTCCCACCACACCAAGCACGTTCTCTCTGTTTATCGATGAAGTGATGGGTGCTCAGGCTATACAAGTCAGACTCTAATACTTGCTAGTCTGAAAGCAAAATTTCTCAGACTGCCAATACTAGTAACAGAGGCTAGCTCCATGACACAATGGTAATGTGCTGCTCAAGAGAAACTGGATCTCACATGGTGACCAAGATTCAAACCCTCAACCTGGTCAGGCATGAGTGTGAGTTCCTGTGTGTAATACAACAGGCTAGAGGACTAGAGGCAGGAAATCATGGTATGATCAGATGCTCTCTCACTTTCACCTGCATGTGTGCATATATTTGATCTTGAATAAGGGGAAAAAATGGTAAAACCTGATATTTATTGAGTACTTTTTATATGCTGGATACTAAGAGTTTCCCTGTATTAATCAATTTAATTCTCCCAGCAACTCTATGGAGTAGGTACTATTATCACTCGATTTTATAGATGAGGAAACAGAACATCTTAGAGGCTAAATTATTTGCCTCAAGGTGACAGAGCTATTCAGTGGCACAGTTTATATTTGAACCCAGAAGTTTAATCTCAAAGTTCATATCCTGAAGCAAATATAGCTATTCTCTTAGAACGTTTGAAAAACACACAGGATAATAGAACTATTACTTAGCCCATCATTTCTCAGACTATGGCTTGTGTCTCATTAGTGGATTATGAAATAAATGGGTGAGTTATGACCCTTTATAAAAACCATAGATTAAGAAAACCCTTAGCACTCATCATACGTCTAAGTATTATCTTAGTCAGTACCTGTTACATTAATTATATCCTTTATGAATGTAACTAAGCATGATGTAAGATGTATATAAGGTCATTGTTTGAAAAGTTTGAGACACACTAATCCTGCCCAACCTGCTCATTTTACAAAAGGGTATGCTAATACCCAAACAGCAAAGTGATGTTCCCAAGATAACAGAATATTAATGGATGAGCTAAGATATATCTCAGTTTACATGATCAAGCTTAAACGATACAAAGAAAACCAAGAAAATACAAGAGTAATAATCCTGATAGTGGAAGTAATTGCTACTAGTAATAACAATAATACCAGTAATGCCAGACATTTTTCTTTTCTCTTTTTCTTACTTTTTCTTTCTTTCTTCTTCCTTCCTTCCTTCTTTTTTTTTTCTTTTTTTTCTTTTTTTTTTGGAGAGGTTTTCACTATAGGGCGCATGCGCTTGCCAGACAGACAGAGAGAGACATAGAGACAGAAAGCAAGAAATCACCCCCCAGGGGGGATGGTCACGCCGCAATCCCTTCTCCTCCATTCTCCTCTCGGGATCTTGGGCATGCACGCACACACGCCTGGCGTGAGTTCTAAGCCACCGGGTCCGGGACGCGAACTGCGGTGGACTATGTGGGAGTCCAGCGACATAGCCATTACGCTAACTGCTGGTTCCCTTCCTTCCTTCCTTCCTTCCTTCTTTTCTGATCTTGTAATATTAGAAAACAGTAGGAGTAGGCATTTTTACTCCAATCAGATGTAGCTAATCAGGTAGTCAGCTATGAGATTTGGTTGCAGTGGATACTTTAGTCATCTACTTATAGGACATATAAGATCTGTGTTCATGAGGAGGCCTAACAGTTTAAGAGTGGTACCAACAGATCTCCATGCAAGGAGACCTGGTTTGGGGCATGAGTACCATTGGTGCTATCCAAGAGAAGGAAGCACCCAGAGCAGGGCACTCAACATAAAATCAGCAAGTTCTTGTTTATTCTGAACCATGGATCTCCCCACCATGCTGGTATTTGCTAAAAGAGAACAACTTTGGGGGTCTTCAATCAGGTAACCTGAAGAAACCCACAATAATATTAGACAGAGCCTCCTTATTGAATCCTAGACCCACTCACCACATTCCTTTCCCT
>NW_006159863.1:1102412-1127894 GCF_000334495.1 Tupaia belangeri chinensis | reverse complement strand
GGGAGGGACAGCTATTGAGTCATTGACCACTCACCTAATCTGTCTCAGAGGCCAACCTGACTTTCCAGGAAAGAACTTGGGGAGGTGACAGTGGCCACTTACCCAGAGCCAAGAGATAAACTATTACACTGTGTTTCATCAGATCAATTTAAATTCACCCCCTAATTTCACTCCATGCAATGTGGGCTCAGAAACTATAGGTTCAATGGTGATTATAATCATTGAAATTCTCACTAGGTTTTACTTGAAACAACTAAAGAAGCATGGCAACATACTCACTAGATTAGAAAAACATGTTCCACCCTCCTTTCTGAAGCTTCCAGTACAACATCATAAATCCCATTCGACCTCCAAGTCAGGGGAAAGCCTTTCTGCATCATGCTGGACAGCACTACCCACTGGAAAACTCTCTTCTATTTTGAATGGAAATCTTTCTTCATAATATCCACCCATTCATCCTGGTCCTATTCTCTGGTCACACAGAGCATGTCCATTCTTTTCCACACTGCAGGTCTTTACACACCAAAGAGAACTTTCTTTATCTGCAAATCTTCTGTTCTCCAAGAACCAATGCCCTTCCAGGTCCTCCTGGCTTCTGGAGACCTGACCCAGGCCCTCCACTAGTCTGGGCCCTCTCCCTTAGACCCCTTTCTGTCACCTCAAATTTCCTGTTCCCCAGAGAAGTTGTAACATCACAGTCCTGCTTTCCTGCTGGGTTGAAATGCTTTCCAAACATTCCAGAAATTTGTTATGGTTCTGGAAGCCAAACCCACAAAACCCAGATCCTAAGCCCTCACTGAGCAGCCCAAGAACATATTCAAATAATCCTCTAGCTGGCTTGGCCCATGAAGAGTATTGCTGGATATCATCCTTTGGAACCTGGGATGAATCATTAGTTTCTCTCATTGTTGCTGTTGGCTACCCCTCTCAGGTCACTGGTTTGTGGGACAGATACCACCCTTGATTCATGCCTTTGTTCTGAGTGTGGAAACCTAAAGGTGCATGCAGCATTGAACATCCCATTACAGCACCCAAGTGATGAATCCCACTTGATGGAAAGTGAGTCAAGACCAGGGGAGGTCCTGGGCATTTGCTTCAGGATTTCCAGCAATAGATCATCTGTAAGGGCTGATCCTCTAGATTTCTGCCCTAGAGTTAACTCAAGGACCCCACCCTCAGCACTCCAAGTCAGCCAGCATCTTTGCTCCAACCAACCCCACCCTCCATACCAGAGCCACACATCCACAGTGTGTTCCTCCTCTCTATCACCATGGCACTATTTACACCTCACCATAGTAGCCATCACATTCTGCCTTGAGACAAAGCTCCATCTGCATGATACTGCCTCAGCTCCCAGACTGGGAGCTACTTCAGAGAACCCCCTGGGTATTCTTTAGTTGTGTCCCCAATCTTAGCCCAGAGTGCAAGTAGGTACTCATGAGACATATTAGTTGTAATAAATGTATCCTTTGGCCTTACTTAGTCAAGCCCTGTGTACCACCGACAAGAAAGGTGGGAACTGAGCAGCCCTTCCTCTGGACATGGGTTAGGAGGAGACTGCAACAGCCATCTACTTCACCATCCCCATCTTCTCAGGGGCCACCTGTCAGGAGTGAGCTGGGATTCTCAAAGCATAGTCCAACAGTCCCCTAGCTGATCCCTTCCTAAGTCTGTGAGCTCTGCTTCTCCCTGCAGAACATGCTCCCATAACCAAGCTGTCACCTGCCCATCTCACAGACAGAAACTGGGGAGAAGAGCCTGGGGCAAACCCATTCCACTCTCAGAAACCGCAAAGGGCAGCAGGTTTGTCATGGCCCCAAGTACCTCATGATTATTTCCATGGCACCTCAGAACAGGAGCTAAGAAGATACCCAACCTGCTGAGTACAAATCACACCCCAGATGTTCAGGGATGTCCAGTATAATACACAGTGCCCCACACTGATGAAGGAAAACTTAGAAGCCACACTCTGAGCTATTAGGTCTCTACTGCTAGACTCAGAGATTCTACAAACTCACATGGCCCTGGCTAGCTCAACCCACACAAAACAGGGAAGGCTGCTGAAGAGCTGTGCCAGGTCAGTAAAACTGTCCAGCTTCTCTCTTGTGGTTTCCATGGTGACAAGGGCAGTGTTTGGGCTCATGACAGTGAAAACAAAGAGTGGAGACTCCAGGTCTTCTTTCCTTAACTCCAAAGGACAGGACATAACAGGGCTGCTCTTACCTGCTAGGATGAAGATTCCCACAAGAATCAGAAAGACCAGCAAGTAGAGACCCAGGACAGCATGCTTCAGGGCCGACAGGGAGCCCAGCTGGGTACAGCAGCCACCTGCCCGCCGTTTGTGGCATGGACCTGGACAATAAAGGGTAAAACAAGGAAGGAAAAAAGACACTTGAAAACCCCATCAACTCTTTTCCTTTTTGGTCTCCTCTCTTCTTGATGCACACAGATGTTCATATTGAATCTCTCATGACCCTTCTGCACATCTGTAATGCAGCCCTTGATGGGGAGCTTTCCAGAACCATCATCTGGAAAGATGTTTAGCTTCTAGCTCTCCTCCAAGCCTCTGAGCTCATGAAGAGGCCAGGCATGCCTACAGCTCATGTGCTCACACAAACCCACTCTCCTTGAGCCAGTCAAAGCAGTAAAAAGTATTGAAATACCCTTGAATATGAGGACTTGCTGATGTGTCACTGCCCCAATGATTCAGGGAACATGGAGAAAATTCGAACTCGGAGTTGCAAACTCAAACTTCTAGAGTGGCCAAGAAGAGAAGGGAATGAGCAAAATGGGCCAGGTGGGACTGTAGGCAAGCATGCTTACTCCAGAAGAGATAGCTGGGTAGGAATGGGAGCCAGGGGTTGCTAGACTTAGACTTTTTAAGGCATCACTCTAGTTTCAAGTGTCGGTGACTAATTAAAAAATTAGAGAATACTGAGGAGTGTAAACAAAACACATTTACAAGTCAGATCTAAGATCATCACCTTGGGTTTAGATTTACTGGAAAGTATAGTAACTACATCTTGCATAATCACTCAAGACTCACGAGCTTCTGCTCAAAATAAAACAGTGAAATATTATCAGTGTAATGGACCTTAAAGGACATGTGGTCCAACCCTTTTGTACATAAAGTAAGTCAAAAGTTACCTACTGGCAAGCCCTGTGTCAGGAGACAGGTGATCTCAGACTGCTCACACAGAGGCCAGGAAATTTACCAACCTCCACCTGCTATGTGAACTGAAAGCAGAATGAATGGAATGTTCTTCCACCCTGATTGCCAGCAGGGTATGTAAGAATCACTGGAGAACTTTTGTTTTGTTTTGTTTTTCTGAAATATGCATAACCCCATAATGCTTAATTCCCCACCTCCTGTGGGTGAGAGCCCCTCCAGGGGGACTGTCCCCCACTTTGAGAGTGATTGCATGTAAGGAAGATGTAAAGGCAGAAGATTGACAAGAGAGTTGAAATAATTGGTATTTAGAAAAATGGCATAATTGCTCAGTAAATTTCTGTGTACCATGAGCTACTTCCAGCACTATTAGTATCTCTTAGGTATCATTACTACTTCTTAGCCTTCAGTAGGCTTTACTACCCTTAGGATGCCTTAAGATCCAAAATGCCTGGCCCCCACAGGTATTGCTACATGAGGGACATGTTCCACTCATTTCATCCATTTTATTGCAAACACTGCTGATGAAACATCTAAGCAGAGCTATTACAGACTCTCCCTAAGGCTTGAGGTACAGAGTTGTTAAGAACTACAAATTCAATGACTATTCTTATCGGATCCTTAAGTATTAGCAAATTTTGAAGAGATAACCTGATTTTCCACTAAGATAAGAAATGGAGTCATTTTTCTCACTCACTCTAAATCTTTTTTTAGTATTTACCCTTCCACACAGCAGAATCTACATCCAGTTTTGTCCCTAAATGCATAGCTTTCTGATACCATTTCTTCTTTTTCTGTATGTGAGAGCTGCTAGCTGTCTGGCTATAATTGATCAAAGAAAATTCAGATCCCTAAAGAGTCAGAATGGTAGTTATAATGTTGTATAATATTATTTAAATATTGGTTAGCCCTGCTTCCTCCTTAGCTTCATGGCAGAATAGGAAGAGGAAAAGTCCCACAGCCTTCAATAAAGCTAACCCAAATTCTTTACAAATTTTACTTTTTATTATTTTTTTCCTTAACTTGTTATAGGGTGCATGAACTCACCAAAGAGAGACAGAGCAAGAGAGAAAGAGGAGTGGAGGTAGAGGTGTTGGACTCCCAAATGGCTATGGTTCAAATCCTGAATTTCACTTTGTCATCTACATGTGTAGTGCTAACTCTCTGTAGGAATGGGTCAAACTGAAATAATAACACTCTTTTTTTTTTCCCCATAAAAAGGAATAGCTCCCTTGCCCTCTACCTGAGACTTCTGTTTAATAGCAAGCACCCGCTCATGACAAGTCTCTCTGTCAACCAACATACAGAACACAGATGCTCCTCTGAGAGACCTAAGCTTGTTCATTTGCAGGACTTCATTACTTTGTGCTTTAAACATAATCTATTTTAATTAGAATGTAATAAGGGTTTCAAAAAGAGATTTTTCCACAACTGGCTAGAAACAGAACATGAAGTCCTGTTGAAAATATGACTACAAGGGGAAAAAAGACAATTTAAGAGACAGACAAGTTATTAAGGCTGTCCAAAACACATTTATTGACTTTTTTTGGGGGTGGGGGCAGCAGCAGCATGTTAGCTGAGTGAACTTTTCAAATTGTTTATGCTTAGTAGAAGATAAAAAACACTCCAAAGTGAAGAAATCAGCAAAATCAGGACCAATCATTGTTTAAAAAAATAAGTAAAATAAATTATCCATAAGCCTTGGAATAACATAGAGGAATTTTTCTTTTTATGAGGGAAATATTTTTGCTATAGGGCATGTGTGCTCACCAGAGAGACAGAGAGAAAGAGATAGAGAAATCACCTTCTGGGGTGATTTCTTACTTGGGGGGAATGACCACACCATAATCCCTTCTCCTCCATTCTCCTCTTGGGATTTTGGGCACACATGCACGCACACACCCAACATGAGTTTGAAGCTGCTGCATCTAGGACTTGAACAGCGATTGACCATGTGGCAGTCCAGCACCTTAACCACTATACCACCTGCTGGCCCCGACATGGAGAAATCTTAAATGGATATTACTAAGTGAAAGAAGCCAATCCGAAAAGGCTACATACCCTATGGTTCTAACTCCACGGCATTCTGGGGAAAGCAAAACTATGGAGACAATAAAAAGATCAGTGGTTGCCAGGGATTAAGGAGAAGGGAGGGATGAATACGAGAAGTAAAGATATTTTTAGGGAAGTAAAACTACTCTGTATAAAACTGTCATGGTGGACACATGTGTGTCTAGCTTTGTTTTCTTAGACTCTGTACGTCTATTTGGCATTCGTTAATCATGGACCAAGCGTTCCCCTCCCCTCTGCAGTCGGCTTGCCTACAGCTCACTCTTCACGTGCAGACCGACTGACCCTCACACACCAAGTCGATATTTCTGCTGCCCTCAGTCATCCCGGGGCCTGGCACCAGACAAAGAGAGAAAATCCCTATAGCCCAAAGTCCATCAAACTAGCCAGTCCTCATGGTTACTCTGCCCAGTCTCGCCTTGCCCACAGACCACAGAAACTCCAGTAAAGAGTCTGACCTTTGCCTCCCTCTCTCTCCTGCTTTGCCTGACCAAACCTGGCATTCTGTGACTCTGCATGGTGTGGCCCCCTTCTCTCAAAAACTGTAAGAAATAAATGATTTTTTCAATGGCATTGGTCTCTTCATGACGTCATGCAGTCATACCGCTATACATTACATTCCAGGCATAATTTTAAAACATGTTATCAGACATGTGGCAAAACCCATAGAAGGGCCAGCCAGTGGCATAGTGGTAAGGGTGGCTAGATCCCACATGACTGACTACATGATTCAAGTTCTGAACCCAGCAGTTTGAGAAACATGCCAGTCATGTGTGTATGCGTGTCCCCAAATACCAAGAACAGGATGGGGGAGAATGGACTGTGGTATGACCATAGCCCATGGGCAGTGCTTTCCCACATTCTCATTCTCTCTCCCTCTCCACTTCATGAGCACACTTGCCCATGACAAATTAAAAAACAAAACAAAAAAAACATAGATTATGAAACACCAAGAATGAACTATAATGTAAACTAGGGACTCCGGAGGAAATTATGATGTGTCAATGAATTGATAGTTCATCCTCTGTAAAAAAGGGGCCTCCCTGGTAGGAGATGTTGATTGTGGGGGCTACTGGGCACTTGTGAAGGCAGAGGGTGAGGGGAACACTCTGTTCTTCCCACTTAATTTAGCTGCAAACCTAAAACTGCTCTAAAAAAAAAACTATTACAAATAAAAGTAGAGGTTTTGACTTAAGGATTAACCTTAAGAGGCCTTTATTGAAGACCCACTATAGATCGCCCTGTGGTAACAGGCAGCTTACAAGATGGCCCTACCCCTTATGCGATTCCTTTCTACCTTGTACCAGGGTTGGTTTGTGTGACCAATAGCAGAGGGGAGAAGTGACAATGTGTCACTTCTGAGATGAGACCAAAGGCACTGCGGTTTCCTTTCTGCTCACTCTGTCTCTCAGCACATTCACTTGGGGGGAAGCCGGCTGCCATGTCATGAACACCCCATGGGAAGCCCCTGTGATGAGGTTCTGAGGCCCACAGCCAACAGCCACATGAGAGAGCCGGGAAGCAGCTTCTCTAGCCCAGTCAAGCCTTCAGATGACTCTCCTCTGGCCGATATCTTGATTACAATCTTAATGAGAGACCCTGAGCCAGCACTACTTCATTAAACTTCTCCTAAATTCCTCCCAGATTATGTTGTTTATAAACATATTTTTTAGTAAAATTTTGGTCTGAAAAAAATCAACAAAATCTCAGCTTTCCTTGCACACCCAAGACATCCTCGGAAACTGTTTGTCTTAGGCTGCAAAGTTTGGGGGTAATTGTTTATATGGAAATAGATAACAACACACTGATGATAGGCATTGGGAAATGCAAGATAATATGCTATGTGAAAAAGAGACTTGGTCAATATCATTCACTTCCAACTTATTATTCCTAGGCTAGTGCCTAGCACATAATGGGCACTCAGAAAATACCTGTTGAATGAGAAGTTAAGATACAGCCTCTCTTCTGCAGATGCTCGCATAGAAGGGAAGAAGACATGTAAGTAGGTAACTAAAGATACAGGGAAAATGAAGTAGGCATGTAAGAGAGACAGTACGCAAGCCAGCGCTGCATTGCAGGGGTGACGATTCATTCTGTGACCACACGGAGGAGCCAGCAACTCTGCAGGGCCTGAAGGACAGGCTTTCTAGACAGGCTGAAATCCATTAGTTTTCTCATCCAATGCACAGTTAGTAGACTGGAAATCCACTTTAGAGATGAGAATAGGCACTGCCGATCACATCGTCCAAAAATGGTTCCCCTGGCTAGTTGAGACACAGGTTATACTTCCATCATGGTAAATGGATTGCAGTGGTGACGAGTGCTGTCACATTTTAAAAAGTGAAAATATGGACAAGAGAAAAGTGTTGAGCCAGTTATGGCCTAATGGTCAAGGGATCCAGATCCCACGTGGCTGACTGAGTGGTTTGAATTCTGGTCTTGGTAGCTTGAAAAACATGTTGGGTACATGTGCATTTGTGCCCCACATCACAAGAGGTGGGAGAGATAGGGGAGAAGGGATTGCAGTGTGACTATTCCCCGTGAGGGTGCTTTCTTACTCTCTCTCTCTCTCAGGTGAGTGCACATTACACAGAGAACCCTCTGGCAATAAAAGAGAAAGAGATGTTGATTTTTAGAAATGATTAAACATGAATAGGTTTTATATCATTGCCCCCAAATAAGTTAAATAAATAAATTTGAAAACTGTGACTTTTAGAAAACCTTCCTCCTCTGTGTGTGAACAGTTCTGAAAGAAGGACAAGATGAAGCTGTTAGTTATTAAACACAGTTGCTTCCTACAGACACAGGCACACAGAAAACCAGATTGATGGGGAAAATGGTAAACAGTAACAACAAAATACTTCTCCAAGATCTACAAGAACAATGGGAGAAGTTTTTCTATCTTGCAGTGGCTTCCAGAGGTAAGGGGGGCACCTCAGGAGATCAAGAAGACAAGGGAAAGGGACTCAAGAGGTCTGGAAAGCACAGGGCCAGTGGCTCTGGGCAAGCAAATAGCAACCGCAAAGTCAAGCAAAGTAGGTTGAAGAAAGAGCCCAGGATGCCAGGCCGAGAGGCGTTGTTTAGCTCAGTATAGAGGACATGGCTTCTTGATGGTTTCTGGAAGCAGGCAGAAAAATGGTTTCCCCATCGTCAGGCATTTTTGTTTGCACATAGCCTGCACAACTTGGCTGTAGCTGAGTATCTCTGATTTTCTTTATGTCATCCTAGCTATTTTTTTTTTTTTTAATTTTCAGGGCACGTGTGCTTGCCAGAGAGACACAGGGACAGGGAGAAGGAGAAAACACCTGCCCCCCATGAGGAATGGTCACCCACAATCCCTTCTCCATTTCTCCATCCTGTTGGGATTTGAGGCATACCCACATGTATCTGGCATGTTTTTCAAGCCGCTGAGACAGGGACTCAAACCATAGTCAGCCATGTGGAATCCAGCTCCTCTAACCACCAGATTACGGGGGCAGCACATCATTCCAGTTTTACTTTTTTAACTTAAGTTTATTTAAGAAGGAAACTATATCATATTCCAAGTGGAAATCAATATCTTTCTTATACACATTAAAATAAATATCTAACTATTTATTTGTCTCTCTTTTTAGAGAGATTTTTGCTATATGCCACATGTGCTAGCCAGAGACAGAGAAAGAAAGACAGAAAGCAAGAAATCACCCTCCAGGGGGATGGCTGTGCTCCAATCTCTTCTCCTCCATTCTCCTCTCAGAATTCTGGGCATGCACACACATGCACTCAGCATGACTTCCAAGCCTCAGGGTCTGGGACTCGCACCATAGTCAGCTATGTAGGAGTCTAGTGATGTAACCATTACGCCATCTGCTGGTCCTAATATCTTACTATTAAAATACCAAATTTGCACCTATGTATGGCTCAAAGTCCTCTTGTGTGTCACAGTTTTATGTTCATTCTAGGAAATACTGACTTCAGTCAAAGAAATTAAATCACAGTTCAATGACAAATTGCAAGAAGAAAGTTGATACACCCCAAGGAAATTTTATTTAGAGAGAAGCAAAATCAAACTTTAGATGTTCAAGACTAAGAATATTCTTGAAAGTAGTGTATTAAGGACTATTAAATACCTCTGAAAGAACCATGCTAGAACCTTGCACATGTTCTTAGCACTATCATCCTTGCTTAATTGTCTGGTTACACTAAATCTAATTGTCGCTACAACTCTGTCTATAGACACTAGTCTCTATGGTTCACTGAGACAGAGTGTGTCTCCCCATATGCCAGCCTGCCTAGCAAACAGCAGAGCAAACACATGTGTATCACATTTATTTCTGCTGCCAATATTGTCTTTTACATTTGCCTTATGGAAATAACTGACAAACTCTAGTTGGCTGGAGAAGCATATTTCTGAGTACAAATTTGCTCTAAAAAGTAAACAAAATCTTGTCTTTCTTTTCATATCCAAGATGGCTGCTCTGTGCCAATGTAGGTAAACCATAGCAGCAATTCACTGGAAGTGAGTGAACACCTTACTTCTGGCTGAGTGTCAACATCACACGTGGAGTTTCTGAGTCATACTGAGGCCTGGACCCCACTCCCGGGTGTTCTCATTCTGATTCAGTGATGAAATCATAGATCCATGGCACAGAGGTACAGAGTTCTGGACAAGGCATTTGTCATATCAAAAGAGAATGTGAGGACACATTCTTGGAAAGTAAATGATAAGTCTTACTATTGTAAGAGCTCAATTTATTGGGGGCAGGAGGGACCTTTGATTTCTTTTTAATAGGACACATTCAAAATGAGGTTGTATTAAACTATTTTATTATTCCCAGAGCTCAAACTTGTGAAGGGCTCCTTTGTAACAGTAGGAATATACCCAAAGAACGTTTACTAAAATACACTCTACTAAGAGTGGGGAGGCGTTTGACAGCAGAAATGAAAGGAAAATTTACATGAGTGGGAATCCTCAAAAAGTTTATGGAAAAACTACACATTGATTTCAAAATATTTTTTTGCACCAAAATAAACTCAATACTCTCATTCCATTTTTCCACAAACTTTTTGAAGCCCCCTCATATGGAAATGACTCGAACTCGGTGAGTTGAGCTGAGGATGAGTAGGGATTTCCACAAACTTTCTGAAGCCCCCTCATATGGAAATGACTCAAACTCGGTGAGTTGAGCTGAGGATGAGTAGGGAGGGGGTTTCCCAATGTCAGTGCCACATTAGGGTGGGCGGTGGAATCAAAGATTGCTTCTGTCAATGATTGACTATGAGGCCATGAGAGACCATTTTGAGGTATCCTCTTCATCATTATGTCCTCTCTTTAAAAAAAAATAACATAATTTTTAAAAATTTTTAAATTTCTAATCTTGAAAAATAATATTTCAATATCTTTTTCTTTAATGCCAGAGGGTACATATGTATGCATGAGAGAGAGAACCCCCCAATGGGGCCTGGTCACATTGCAATTCTTTTGTGTCTAATTCTCTATGCCAACAAGGTCCTAGGCATACATGCACTCCCAGTGTGTTTTTCAAGCTGCTAGGGCTGGGATTTGAACCCTGGTCAGTCACATGAGATTTGGCTTCCTCTGTGCAGCATTTAGCTGCTATACTAAGGAGCTGGCCCTATTTCAACTTCTTATTTATAATTTTAGAACAGTTGGGGAGTTATCTGAATATGTTTGCTCCCATTTTAAAAGGATACTCACAAATTTGATCTAATAAAAGTGAATACTTATTTATTTCCAGAGAAACTGGGTCTAAACAACATAAAACAGGAGGCAAAGATTTATTTGTCACCTATTTTAGCTTTCACAACAACAAACCCTCAGTCATTTTCTTTTTGTTCTCTTTGGTCCCACAGCTCATAAACAGCAGGTGGAGTTAGGGTTTTATCGCTGGGAGGGACATCAGAGCAGATCTTATCCAAAGATCTTCACTGAATCCACCCAAGTCTGACTTCATTATAACAGGCCTCATCGTCTTCACTCTGGTTACTCATCGCTCGCATTGTTCATTGTAACAAGCAGCCCCAAATAACCCCGTCTTTGAAACTGCCACCAAGTTCTGGCTTTAATGGAGACTTCTGTTCACCTCTCTCCATAAAGGGAAGGGAAGAAGGAAGATGTGAAACAGAGACACCCACGTGGAGCTACAGCAACCAGGTAAACAAGGCTCTTTTGAGCCTAGGAGGGTCCTGAACAACCATCTGGGATGTGTAAATACCAATCACCTTGCCCTGGTAGATCTCAGACCTTAGTCCCCAGCAGATAGCCCAATGAAGGCACCTGGGGAAAGAGATGGATGAATCTGAGCCTTTCTCATCCATTTCTGAGAAAGGAAGAGAAGGTAGAAGAAGGGAGAGTGGAGCTCATTCCATTTAGATTTCTTGAGGACTTCGGACCATTTCTCCTTCCAAAGCTATTTTGTAATTTTGTCATTTCCCCATAATGTTTGTTGTTTTTCTTACTCTCTGCTTCCCAAGTTACTCTGCATTCAAAATGAGAACAATCAAGGGTCCATGGGTTTATATTCTACAGAAGAAACATATGAGGAGGAAGGGATGGGCTGGTGTGAATCTTCTCCAGCAGCTAGGCCTGTGGATGAAGGGAGAAGCCCAAGTGGGAGGGGAGAGGAGAGCAGTCAAGGTGAGCTGACTTGTCATCGCGACCTGAGTGCTAGGGGAAGACTAGGGGTCCTTCAGGAGGAGTAAGTAGGTCCTGGGGCTGGTGGAGGGTGCTGCTATTCTTGTCCAAAATGGACAGTGCATGGATTCGAAGAAATGCTATTACAATGCAGAGAGACTCAGAGAGCAGGAGGCTCAAGGTTATGCTTAAATTCAGGCTAAAAGACCCTCCTCCTACAAAGCAGGCCTGGATCCCCATCAAAAAGATTTCCAGATCCTTTTCTGGCCCCTTGTCAAAGGCAGTAAATCACCTCAAGATGTTGGCAAGTTGAAAGCAAGGCTCAACTATTCTCATTTTAAAAACATTTTTTAAAGTTTGTTTATTTATTTCTTCTATGAGTGAGAGAGAGACAGCACCCCAACAGAATCTTGATACCATGCCCCACCCCCAATCTCAGCCAGCCCTGAGTCATAGGCACGCATGTCCTTGGCATCTCAGGGAGGTCTCTGGATATAAACCCGGAACCTTTCCATGTGGGTCAGCCTCACAGAGTGTCACATTTTACTGCTGCACCACCACTCAGCCCCATCTATTCCCATTGCAAATCACTATGCTCTATCTAAGACTCTAGAGCAACTCTTCTCCCACCTCCTCATAGACTTTGGTCTGATGAGTTGGTTTCTCCCACAGGCAGTCAAAAATATGTTCAACACACCCTGCCCCTGCTACCAAATGAGTCTGTTTTTGAAGACAGGAAGGCTGAGATCCCAATCCATGCCACCTATTATATGGAACCTAGTAGGACATGTCCCCAAAACCCCAGTGCTGACAGTTCTACACAGGAAGCAGAACAGGCAGACCCACGGAAGGAAGTTCAGCATATCTGGGTGGAGATAATGAAACTCTGTCACCTGGTAAGGCCCAGAACCCTAGTAACCACATACAGAGTTTTGTTAAGAAAATGTGGCCAGTGATGGTATAGCTAATAGTGTCAACAGAGTTGCACCCATTAAGCAAGGAACAAAAATACAGATTTGTCAAGGGTCCACTCCCAGAGGCAGGGTCTGTGCCGGATTCATCTGTATATCTCACATCTCCTGGCATGCAGCAGGTGCTCAATTAACATCTGTTGACTGTAAATCAATGAGACTAATATGCTAAATGTGAATTTAATAAACACTCAATCCTTGGGTCTGTCTGTGGGTTAATAGTAACTATGTTTTGTTTTGATATCTGGGGCCTTGCTGACTAGGAGAGTGACTGCACCTTACAGAGCTAGTCAATTCTTAGACAATAATGGACTCTCCCATGATAATTTCATATGCAAAACAACCATTCCAGAGCCCAAGTGCATTTATTGGACTCTCACACTCAGGCCACTAACCATTTGCCCTAATCATCCAAGGATCAGATACTAGAAAACTGGGGAAAACCCCTATCCCTTGAAGCCCACTGAAATAATACACGACCACCAATTCCAAGCCTACTCACCCCGCCTTACCTAGTCCTTCCCATGGAAAACACAATAAAAGCTCTTGCCTGCATTTCTTTCTTCCCCTCTGTCTCCTGATAGACCTGGTGCTTCCTCCTCTGGCCCTCCATGGTTTAGCCTGCTCCCTGTTCTTGGGGACTGTGAGTAATAAGCCATCTTTTCAGTGGCAGTCATCCCCTGTCCTGTTGGCCTCTCCTCACCTGAACGATAATTAGACCTACATGTTGAACAGCTTTGGGGTCTCTAACAATGTGACATAACAGATTCTGAAGCATCTACCTACTGCAGGCTGAGTACTTTGGATATATTGATTCTAAGCACAATAGCAGCTAGAGGATGGGTATTCCTCTTCCCATTTTGCAGACGGTAAAGCTGAACATCAGAGAGGTTAGGCAATTTGTCCAAAGCAAGCAAGAGCCAGGCGTTTTAGCCTTGTAGAAAGGAGGAAATGTGAGATGGAGGAAGGGATGAGGGTGTGGGTAAGGGACAAGTCAGGGGATATCACAGACCAAGGACAGTTCATACATTCTTTCTGCAACTATTCTGAAGAATCATGCTGCTTCAGGCATCCCCAGGGGAGAGCCTTCTGGCTGTTTGCTTAATCTCTGCTAATTATAGGGATTGAAGCCAAGGAGCATGAGATAGGAAATGTCCTGGCCTCCTCTTAACCCCTTAATTTATAGGCATCTCAATAGCCACAGGGAACTGGTTCCAGGACCCTTTGCAGATATCAAAATCTGAGAATGCTAAAGTCCGTTATATAAAATGGCATATTATTTGCATATAACCTAAGCACATACTCCAGTATACTTTAGTCCATCTCTAGATTACTTATAAATGCTTAATACAATCTAAGGGCCATGAATCATAGATAGTTGTTATACCGCAGAGCCAGTCAGTGGCATGGTAGACCCCACGTGGCTGATTGTGCAGTTCAAGTCTCACTCCCAATGGCTTGAGAAACACACAGGGTGTGTATGGTGTTGGCCAAAATCCCAAGAGGACAATGGAGGAGAAGGGATTGCAGCATAATCATTACCCTCAGGAGGGGTGATTTCTCACTTTCCCTCTTCTCCCCATTTCCCTCCCCACCCCCATCCTGTCTCTCTCTCTGGCAATACATGTGCCCTATAATAAACAAAAGAAAGGAAAGAAAGAAAGAGAGAGACAGAAAGAAAAAAGAAAGAAAGAAAGAGGGAGAGAGAGAGAGAGAAAGAATGGAGGGAGAAAAAGAAGGAAAGAAGAAGAAAAAGAAAAAGAAAGAGAAAGGGAAGCCAGCAGGTGGTGTGATGGTTAAGGCTCTGGACTCCCACATGGCAGATCATAGTTCAAGTCCCAGGCCTGGAAGCTTGCTTTCTCACTTTCCCTTTCTCTTGTCTCTCTATAGTCAAATTTTAAAAATAATGATAACAAATAAAATGAAGTACTTCTTTTCTTTTGGAAAAGAAAGAAAGGGAATAGCTATTATACTATATTGTTTAGAAAATAATGACATGTACAGTACAGATGCAGCCATTCATTTTTGCCCTAATGTTTTCAATCCATGATAGATTGAATGTATGGATGCAGAGCCTGTGAATATTGAAAGCCAGCTGTATCATTGTATCCAGGGGCTGTTCTGTGTCTGGGTTTCCTCTGGTGAGAGAATTTCCCCCCAGCCCTTACCAAAAGGCCCATCTCTTAAACTCTAGGACCTGCACTACCTCTAAACAAGACACTATAGCTTTGAAATAGAGTCGTAAGAGCAATCCCTTTTATATTTCTAATCACAAAATATAACTTCTTCTAGGAGAGCCACTCACAGAATGGTAGGGGAAAACACACCCAACAAAATCAAGTCCATCAAAGACATCCCTGGCTACCCACGAGGTGGATAGCCATCTCTTCACATCCACCTACTGGCTTCACATCCACCTGCTGGCTAGACAATGCCCCTCTTGGTCTGCCAACCCTCTTCGTATAAATGGACATGTTATGATCCCCCCTCACACACACCCTGGAAATGCTTAAAATACTTAAAATGCTATATTTATATTTTAATGGACACCCTTGTATTCAGAATGGGCTGTGGTCATACCTTTGAAGGGAAGAAATGGTATTCTGACATTTAGTGGAGAATACTGAAACCCTAATGGGAGCAAGAAACCATGACAACAGGATAAAACTTACTGGACAAGGGGACAACGTCAAGCTCACGTTTACTTGTGGATGAATTATGAAATCACCAGAGACACTGCCCAGAGTGTGAATCGTCCTCTAGTAATCAATATGCAAGGACAGCAAGCGTGAATAAAGGTGATTCCTGATGACTGGGAGGTATGGTTCTCACCAGGAAACTTATCCTCAGTCTCCTTTTGCCCTCATTAGTCTTCTTCAATCCACGGTTCTCACCAGGAAACTTATCCTCAGTCTCCCTTAGCCCTCATTAATCTTCTTCAATCCATTTTCCCCCATTAATGCTGTCATCTATCCTCGCCTGGCCTCTAGTATGTCCTACCTTTATAGTCCCTCCTCCAATTAGGGCATTGTTCTCATCAAGGCAACCCCTGGATAATAGAAACCAACCCACACTGAGGTGTCAGGTGGAGAGGCCAGAAGCCAGAACCTCTCTGAAACCTCCTCTCTTAACAGAGACTTTGTACAGGCATAGCTTCTACCCAACTTCAGCCCACTGAGGCCATCTCGGCTATTGCCGATCTAATCTCAAACCAGAGATCAGGAAGTGGAGAACAAGCCCATGGGAGAGAGAGCAAGGGTGAGCAGGCTTAGGACACTGTGTAGAAGGCTCAGGCCATTGTGGCCTCCAGCAGCTTTGTGGCTAGGCCTTCATGTTAACAGAAACCATCAGTAGGATGAGGGCTGGGCCAGCCTTATGCTGCCAGGCCCCCTCTTCATGGATGTGTTTACATCTTCTGAAACCTTTGGCTGAATTATGGCATGTGGGCATTAGACTCCCAGCCAGAGGGTGGAGAGAGGGGAGTTCGGAAGGACAGAGCTGCCTTCTGATCTGAAGTCCATGAGTGTCCCAGGCTTCTTTCAGAAGCCACTGAAGACTTGTCACTGTGCTCATCCAGTTCACTTGGATTTATATCTGTTTCCTGCCAGCAGCACCTCTTAGAATAACTCATTCCATCTGTCCCCTGGATTTAGTCATTTATTCCCATGGCTCCACCCTAGCCTCATCATGGCCCAGAACAGCTTTGTCCAAAACTATAAATGCCAAGAATACTCTCTGGACAGTACTGGGTGACCTCCCTGAGCTCATAGCCCTCTAGCCACCTGCCCAACTCTTTGATTGTCCAAGAGGCACCAGGCCTGGTGCTATAGGAAACAGGGTTGATCTGGGATGGGTGCTGGGGTTTAAGGATCAGGCATCCTGGATTTCAGTCCAGGACCTCTCTCTGACTAGCTGGGTGACCCTGGGTAATTTACTTCACCTAAGATTTCATCTTATCATCAATAAGCTGGGAGTAATAATATACACCAACGTTCAACAAGACAATGTATTGAAGTCCTGAGCACAGGTCCTGCTTATGGCTATGTTTAATCAAGAGGAACCATTGCATTGTTCTCATTTCTATGGGCCTGTGCACCCCTCCTCCAGGCTTTCCAAGACTCCTTTGGCCTCCCCTGGCCGCTTCTGGCTTCCCTGCTTCTTCAAGAGCTAAAATGAGCTCTTTGCCTTCTGTTGGTTCTGGTCAAGGCCACACCTCCTCTGGCCCACATACGAGGGGACAGGTGAGGGTGGGGTGCCCTGGGATTGTGGGTGTTCCCAGAAAGGCCTCTCCCCACAAATGTCACAGCCTCACCAAACCAGAAACCTGGTTTCTGCCCTGAAACTGGCTGGCAGGATCACCCTCACTGAGTCCTCAGTCCCAGCTTAGATCAGCCCCACTGTCTCAGTCCAATCAGGCTGTGCTAACAAAGTACTACCACAGACCGGGTGACTTATAAATAACAGAAATTCATCTCTCACAGTTCTGGAGGCTGGAAGTCCAAGATCAGGCACTGGCAGATTTGGTATCTGATGAGGGTTCATTTCCTGGTTCACAGCCAGCCACCTTCTTTCTTGCTATGTCCTCACATGGTTTTAAAGAGTGTGAGGGAGCTTTCTGGGGTCCCTTTTATAAAGGCATGAATTCAATTTGTGCGGGCTCCACCCTTATGATCTAATCATCTCCCAAAAACCCCACCTCCTGATACCAGCACTTTGGGGGTTAGGATTTCAACATATGAATTTGGGAAGGACACGAACTTTTAGTCCATTACACCCACAGAAACTCCAGAAACTCCAGTACTCCTGGGATCTTCTTCCCCATCACCCACTGTCATCTCCAACCAACTTTGTGAATCCTCCTCCATCCCCATCTCTCTCCCCAACTTCCAAAACCTTCCCATCGTGGCCCCAGACCTCTCAGCCAATCATCCATGAAAGCCCTTATGTCCTCAAACTCTGAATGTTTCTTTTACTTTCTGGTTTTAAATAAAACCTGACTCTCTTCTTACTTATTTTTCTCCCCTCTGTGCATGATAGAGTACATGTGCATATGTGTTGGGGGGTGTGGGCAGTAGGAGACACACAGAGAGAGAGAGAGAGAGCATCCCTCAATAAGACCTGATTCCTCTGATGCTCCATCCCATCAGGAGCCTGGGCATGCACACACGTAACCAGTGTGTTGCTATAGGGGTGAGATTTGAACCCCTATCAGTCATGTGAGATCCAGCTTCCTCTGTATTCAACCACTGCACTAGACCAACCCTTTGACTCTCCTTTCTGTCACCCTGCCCTTTCAGATGAGGACTTTTCTTTCTCATTTTCCTCATAGACCCATAGGTCTTTCTCTTTATTCCTCATCCTACTTCCAGAACTTTATCTTTTAGGATGCTAAAACCCCAGACCCCAGCAAGGACCCTCTTGTTACAAGACTCTACACGTGTTCTCATTGCTGAGGGTCACTTGCTTGTCTTTCCCCTCTCATGGTCACTGTTGTTGGGTCAATGCCCTCACTCTCTCTCCCTCTCTAATAGTAATTTTCTCGCCTCCTATTCTGTCCTGATTTCACCATCACTGTGAACATGAGAAATATGACCCAAACAGAGATGGTATCAACACACAGAAGATGTGCCAGACTTTGACCCCCCCTCCCCTGAGATGGCACAGTAGGTGTTGTTGCATGAGGCTGAGGCCATGTGAGAAGCTTGGGTTGAGTTCCTAGACTACCCTAAACATGCCAGGTATGTCTGTGCACACCTGTAATCCTAGCTAACCAGGAGTCTGGGACAGGAAGATTGTAACATGGTAAGACTCTGTGAAAAATACCTCTCTCTCTTTCCTTTCTCTTTCATGTAAAAAAACAATTATAGAGGCCAGCATGTGAAATGATGATTAAGATACTGCACTCCCACATGGTCAAACACTATGTGAGTCCTGGACCTGACTATTTGAAAATCATACCAGGTGCATGTGCATGCATGCATGCCTAAAATCCCAGGAGGATAATGGAGAAGAAAAGGTTGTAGCATGGCCACCCACCATGGGGAGTGATTCTCACTTTCCCTCTCACTGTCTTTGTCTCTCTGGTGAGTGTGCACTCTATGACAAAAATCTGGGGAAAAAAAAATTATACCAGATTTTGATGACTCAGCATGAAAAATATATAACTATCTCAACAATTTTTATAGCAAGAATGTGTCAAAATGATAATATATTGGAGATATCAGGTTAACTAAAATATATTACCAGATTTCAATTAGTTTCTCTTTTCACCTTTGTAGGTGAAAATTTAGAAGCTGTGCATGTGGCTTGCATTACTTTTCTCTTAGATACTGCCACTCTTGGATAGTGTGGCTTTTTATAAATCACTGAAACTTTTCTTTTGTTTTTAAAGAATTATTTTACTTAACTTTATTTATTTATTTACTTTTTAAAAAATTTGACCAGAGAGGACAGAGCGAGAGAGAGAGCAAGAAAGAGAAAGAGAGAGAAAGTGAGCTGTCGGGTCTGGGACTCGAACCAGGCTCAGCCATGTAGGAGTCCAGTGCCCTTAACCACCATGCCACTTACTGACCCCCTTACTAAAACCTTTCTTTATTCTGATTTCAAATGTTCCACTTTGTAAGCAACACCCCCTGTCTTCCTGGTGCAACCCTCAAGTACTCTGACTCTGGGATTCCCCGAACATACAGAACTTCCAAACCATCAATCCCATCACCTTTTCACCATCTGGTACCCCTCCCATCCTTACTTACCTGTTTCACCTAGCTTACATTCTGTGATTTACATTTTAAACTCTCTACACACACCATCAGTTCCCTTTCTTGGTTCCTTATACTCACTCAGCAAAACGTTAGCCCTGGTCAGGTCTAACCCTCTGCAACTTTGCACATGGCTGAGTAGAACAAAGCTGGAAAAACAAAACACATGCCACCATACCAACTGGGCTGATTTGAACTCCGGACCCAAGTGGACCCTTGCAGTTGTCCAGAGGGCCTGCCATCTTTTCTTTCTTCCCATCTAACTGTCCCTCTCCTAGACACAGCTTCTCACCTGCTCCTTCTTCACCCCCTATTTCCAATTTGACAGAGAAAACAGAAGCAATGAGGAAAGAGTCTCTATCAGCTCCCACCAGAACCCAACGTGGTCTGCCTTTCACCAGCTCCTAGCTGAGACCAGAATCCCAGACGGCACAACCCCCCTGACTTACACAAGGACATAACTCAGCTATTATGCTTAACAGAGGTTTCCCTGTGCCCTGCGTCACTCGAGCAGCACCAACCTACTGCTATTTCTTCCATCTTAAAAAATAAAGCTAGTCTTTTTTCTGCTCTCTTTTACCTCTATTTCCTGTGCTCTTTTATAGCCAAATTTCCTGAAAGATTTGTACATAGCCATGGCCTCCAATTCTTCCCCTGCAGTTTCCTCCTGAACCCCCTTCACTCAGCTTCCTACCACCCCAATTTTGCTGAAACTACTCTTGCCAGTTCTTACTGAATGAACTATGTCCCGCCCTCCCCCTTCCCAACATTTTAATGTTGAAGCCCTCTCTCTCTCAGTGCCACGGAATGTGACTGTATTTGGACACAGGGCCTTTATTCCCCTCCTGGGTCTGTCCTTGCTGGATGTCTTCTTCTGCAAGGCGGACTTCAGGCTCCTGCCCTCCCCTTCAGTTGCACATTGGATGTACTTCCATCAAACCACTTATTCAAGAGCAATGTGAGGTCTACTTCCATGCAAGGTCTACTTCCATGCCTGTGTCATGGGAGCATGTTAAGCCCCTTGAGGACACAAAGTGCTACATTTTATTTCTGTATACCCGGCAGCATTCTACGGTCTGTTGGATGAATGACATCACAGTTCCTTTTGTCTTAAACTCACCTCTCTCAGCCTTCTTTTATTCCAGTCCCTATGGTTTTGGTGAACAAAAATGTGTCCATTCATTTGACAAGCTATCTTCTCCAAGCAAAACACAGGGCAGTGTCTTGGGACTTTAAGATGAATCCGTGGCAGTATTTGCCTTCAAGGAGCTTGTAGTCGAAGGAGGAATCAGACACACACAGCCCCAATGTAAGTTCCAGTGGAGGGGCCAACTGGGACCAGGGAAGCCATGCCAAAGGCTCAGGAAACAGTAAGAAACCAGGGCTTCTAGACCCAAAGGGGACTATCGGTCATGCTGTTTGTTATCTGAAACCTGGAGTCATATCAGTTAAGTCTCAGAATGAGGTGGAAACAAAGCTTACTGATATGGAGATGAAAAACAGAGACTGTGGAAGATTTAGAGCCTGGTAGGCAGGCCTCGAGGTAACAAAGAAGGGATGGAAAGGAGGCAACAAGCTTATCCTAGGGTCTACTATTTATGAGGTGCCCCGTACATACCAGGTTGGCAGTAGAGTCAGTCATGCAGTCTTTGTAATAACCCTGTGAGCTGGGTGATATTAGTAACTCATTTATAGAGAGGGGAAACTGAGGCTGAGAACTCTTTTGAGGCCTTACAGTGAAAGGGGAGAGCTTGAGTCTGAGCCCAGGTTGCTCAGATCCAGAGCCCACATTTTCACTGCCATGTCTTATAATCCCTATGATGGCAAAAATGAGACTAACTGTAGAACTTTAAGTCTGGCCCTGAGGCAAAAGAGGTAGTGTGGGCCTGCATTAGCTCTGTGGTCCACACCCTGCATTTCCTTCCCACTGGGTCATCTTGAGGTAAGCTTCCCATTACAGCCAACTTTGTGCTGATCTACAGTGGGTGGGGGGAGAGAAAGAAGAAGGAACAGGACAGACCAGCTAGAGCCATGGCAAAATGACAGACACTGGGGTCCTCCTCGTACCCTCACTGCATGTCACCAGTGCACAGCACCTAGAGGTTCCCTGAGAACAATTTGCTGAAAGATGAAGATAAAAATATGAATGAATGGGGACCAGCAGATGGCATAATGGTTACGTCGCTGGACTCCCATGTAGTCGACTGCGGTTTGAGACCTGGATCCAATGGCTTAAAACTCACACCCAGCACATGTGCGTGAATGCCCAAAATCCTGAGAGGAGAACAGAAAAGGATTGTAGTGCGGTCATCCCTCCTGGAAGGTGATTTCTCACTTTCTATCTCTCTGTCTCTCTGATAAGTGCACGCACCTACAGCAAAAAATCTCTTTTAGAAAAAAGAAGAAATAAATGAATGAGTGAAAGAATAAATGAGCAAGGGAACAAAGGCCAAGAATCTTTTTCTAAAAAAAAGAAGTATTTTATTCATTGTCATTATTTTATTTTTTGGAAGTTGACCAGAAAGAGAGAAGGAAAGTGAGAAACCAAGCTGCCAGGTCCGGGACTCGAACCTCAGTCAGCCATGTGGGAGTCAAGCCATCACAACCACCTCACCACCTACCAGCCCCAGGCCAGGAATCTTGAAAACAAGATCTTAGGGTGGGAAGAAATGAGTGATACAATATGAAGAATAACCATACCCTGCTTCATCACATCCTCAACTCAGGCTTCTTCTCAACTGCCCACTCCAGAGTGAACCAGGCTGATGAGACAGGCTGGGTTTCCCCAGACCATTCTTACTCCCCTGAGTCTCTGGATGATGCCACAGAGGAGAGGGCACCATAGGGGTTGGGGTTGGAGGTGGGTGAAAGCAGAGAACAGAGACTTCTGTTTGTGCCCACCTGTGCGGGTGGATCTGTGCCCCCTCCCTGTTCCCTGATGCCTCCACAAGACACCAGCCTCCACAGTGGGATGCACACTGGACAGTGAAATCTGTCCCTGGGAGCTAGGTGCCTCTGATCAGGTAGGGGAAAGGGCAGACTCACACACCACAGAACCAGGGGTCCTCAGGACCCAGAATACTCCTTACTGATCCTAATATCTGGGACTAAATATTAGAAGCTGTTCTCACATGTCTAAGCCCCATGGGGAACCCACTAACCAACACTTTGCCCTCTTTAGCTGAAGGTAAAGACCAGCCTTAGAATACTCTCCAGGCCGGGGGGTCCCTGAGAAGAGGTGTGGGTGTTCCTGGGGGACCCTGTGTGGTAGCTGCTCTACCTGTCCCCCTTATCTCTCATTTTCTTCTTCCCCACACCCCCCAAGTTTTGTGGGGAAAAGAGCAGGGAGGGACATAAGTGTACATCGAAGGTCTACTGCGTACGAGGCACTTTACACGGGTTATGCCACTTAATCCTCCTACCGTTCCTGCAAGGTTGCTAAGTTTTTCTCATTTTGCAGAGAAGGACACAGAGGATTAGAGGGTCAGGACCCTGGTAGAAATGGATGACCCACTCAGACTAGGAAACTTTACAGGGAGAATATACTCAAAGGTGTGATCAAGATAGTGGCAAGAACAGAGGGACATCTTTGGGCTATAACCACCCTTAGGGCCAAATGGCCAGGAACATGGAAGCCAGAAAGAGAAAGTTCATGTAGACAGGGCAGACATAACCAGCCCCAGCGACCCCCAGAGGGAATAAGAGCTGCTACCTCCCTGTCTTCCCTCCACCCATCTCCCGCAGGGGCTCCCCACTAGCTAAACCCCATGAGGCAGAGTGAATAGTGGCAAGAGGGGAGACAGGGGCAAACAGAAGACCCCTGCACCAGGCCTGAGACCAAGGTGCCCAAGGTCACACACTTGTGCATGTGTGGTCTGTGGGTTTGAACCCAGGCCCAACACCCTGCAGCATCCAAGCTCTTCTCACCCCATCTTGGGAAGGATGGCCCACCAGGCATGAAAGAGTAAGAAGCCCAGCTCCCTCAGCCACCAAAGATTTATCTAACCCACTTGGCTCTCTGCTCTTGTTCACAGACACAAGGCCTTGAGTGTGCTGTAGCGCACAGCAGGTTAATAGCCCTACTCTTCTGCCCCCGGGCCTGATTCTCCAACCTGTAAAGGGCAGACCCTTGGTGAGACCCCAGCCAGACCCTCCCAAGAAATCTCCCACCCTGGGGCAGCCACCCAGCAGCTCCAGCTATGCCAAGAGAAGCAGGGAAATTTGATGGACAGGGAGGTAGATGTGGGGGTTCCCCGAGGAGAGTCATTTAACTTTACAGGGAGGGAACACAGGAATGGGAGCCCGGGTCCTCCACTCAGCAAGGCCGGCTGCAGGCCTTTAGGCGCCGCCAGGAGCATGTGTAACTCATTACCTCCGCGAGGTTCCCATTTGCAGCCGCGAATGACGCCACGAGCGTGGTGGAGGGGCTGAGGCCGTGGGGCCAGCAGAGCTGCAATATTTTTCTGACACTAACACCTCTCTCTGGCCCTCAGAAAGCGCCTCGGAGGAGTGAGGTCCAGCCAGACACCACCCACTCCCAGGCCTCGGCCTCCTCCGCCTCCTGGCGCCAGACTAGAGGGGCCCACAACTGTACATGGAGAAAACAAATGCTGGAAGGAGGAAAGTGAGAAGGGAGGAGAAAAAGGAGCAGAGAGAGGGGGTGAGGGGAGCAGCCCAGCTGGCCCTGGGGGTTTATTCAGAGGCCTGTGTATGCAACGTGAGCACCCAAGCAGACCTGGCTTGGCTAAAGAACCTTCTAGATCCCATTTGGGGACTGGCCCTTCCCACTGTTCCAGCACCACAGAAGGACCCACCGCTGCTCCCCAGGAGACACAAGGTGAGGACAGGCTCCCCATCTCGGGTCCTTCCCATCAATGGTGGGCTCTGACGAGGATGCAGCGGTTAAGAAGCAAGGCAGCAGGCCAGCCAGGGGGTGCAGGGCAAGGGAGGATCCAAAGGCACCGTGGGGCAGGGACGTGGGAAGGAGCTGGAATGATGTGGGACATGGCATGCTGGAGCCCAGCAAGGAAGCCTTTTATGGAGGGGACAGAGGAACCAAGGCACGTGACAGTCCCTCCCCTTCCTTTCTCACCTGGGAAGTGGGATAAGGGGAGGAATGAAAGAGAGGGAGAGAAAGGAGAGAGGAGGCGAGGGAGGGAGGTTGGGGAGAGAAATGTGTGGGTGGAGAGAATAGCAGGGTCTGGGGAGGAAAGGGAGAAGGAGGGGTTGGGAGGAGAAGGAAAGAAAAAGTAACAAGTAAGGGAAGGACAACCCCTGCCCTTGCACTGCAGAAGCTCCTGGGGGCGAGTCCAGCCTAGCCCAGCCCCTGCTTTTCCCACCCTGGCCTCCGCCTCCCTGTTGTTACTGGGAATGTCCTTCACCTGCAGGAGCTGCTGCTCAAGGCCAGGAAACAGGGACTTCTCAGTACTGGCCTCCCCAAAGCGCAGCCTTTTCTTAGGGGAGAGCTGCCTGCAACCTACCATTACTTGTCCCGTTTCGCTGATGGGTAGACAAGGAGCTGGGTAACCAGGGAAATGTTCATGCCTAGGTGCAGGGACTCATGCTTGCTGGCTGGGTGAATGTCTCCCTGTGAACTCAGTGCCAGGACTCCACCTGGGGAAGTGCTGGTAAGCCCTAGGTACAAGCAACATCCCTGAATTTAGCTTTGCAAAGCCTAAGGCAGAGTCTGCATTTTAATTCCCACTGAGCTCTTGGTTTGCTTTCTAAATTGATTCCCAATCCAGAGGTGAGGGGAGTTCACCCTTAGCCTCATCACCCCAACAATATCGAATTCCTTTCCTAGGAAGGAACCCTGGAAGGAGACCCAGACTCATGTCACAGGAGGGCGGGTGAGAAAGATTCCTGGAGCATGAAGCAGGA
>NW_006159863.1:1088584-1101991 GCF_000334495.1 Tupaia belangeri chinensis | reverse complement strand
CAGGAATGGGGCTTGAACGGAGGATGCACGGAGAGAGGGGAGGAGGAAGGGGACCACCCCAGGATGAGGGCATGAAGGAGCACAGCAGGAAGGCACAGACAGACCCCATGGATTCATGTTGGGGATGATGGGGCAAGGGGGCAAGAAAGAAGATGGAACCTACATAGGTCGGAAAAGGAACAGCAGCGCATAACTCCAACCAACCCAGTGCGTTTGGACTCTGATGTCTCTAAGATCCTACCTGCACTGAAGTCTGGATCAGACCCTAATATCTGGGCTGGACCTCTGCAGTTTTGCATCTCCTGATGCCAATATCCCCAGGCCCACTCCCAAGCAAGGTCAAAGGCCAACTCTCCTCCCTCTCCCCCTATGTTTAGGGAAATTCTGTAAGGAACTGGCACTCCCACCAACCCTAGCACATCAGTGTTGGAATTTATTAAAGGCCCACAGGGTGGTCTTGACCCAGGTTCAGTGGTGCTGGGCTCTCTTTCCTTTCCCCCATGTTTTTCCATTCTCTTCTTTCATCTCCCTCTTCCTCTCTGCCCATCCTCATCCTCCTTTTCCATCTCCTCTTATACACTGTGGAGATGACGATCAAAGAAAGAACACAATCATTCAGCAACAGACCAATCTGGCTTGAATTTCTCCAAGTCAAGCTCCTTGGTTTCCTCTTAGAAATGAAAAGGAAGCAGGCGGAGAGAAATTAAACCAGCAACCCACAAGCTTTTAAGTCACTGGCTTCATCTGAATACTCTAGTCCAGCCTGAGTCCCTCAAGTGCCACACCCTGTGCCTGGCAGCCAGGAGTGAGCAGTGAGGGAGATCCAGAAATCTGGAAAGCAGGTTTGGAAGGCATTTGGGTGGCCACCTTTCCATTTCAAGGATGCTTCTTTTTGTTCATTCACTCATTCACCAAATACTTAGCGAGTACCTACACTGTGCTGGGCTTGCAAGACATCGATGAATAAAACAGAGATGCCTGCCCCCACTCAGCCTTCATTCTTGCTGCATGAACAGATAATGAATGATAAACAGAATGTGTAAGAAAAGTGAGTAATGTTTGGAAGAGAAGAGGATTCTGGAAGAAAGGAGAAAGAGAAGCAGGGAAAGGGCATCAGAGCACAAGAGAGAGGAAGGCCTCTGAGATGTGAGTGAAGACCAGAAGTGGGTCAGGGAATAAGCCAGAGAAAGCAGGGGCAGTGTGGGTGCACACTCTGGGAGAGCACCCTTCTCAGGGGCAGGGGCCTCAGCGGAGTCTGCCAGCAGGTTCAGCACGAAGGTCAGCTGCAACGCTGCAAGAAGGGAGGGCGCTAGGCTTGGGTTCTTACTCCTACTGGAGTGGGAGCCATTGCTGGCCTTCGCAGAGCATAGTGTCATGTTCTGAGTGGGTCTAACAGGACCACACCCCTCATGCAATGACCTAATGCAATTTCTGCTTACAGAATTTTAGAACTTACCAGGACTTTTGAGATACTCTCTGCATGCCCCACTGGGAGGTGGGAACTCTGAGGCCCAGTAAAGGACGTGTCCTACTGTGGTTGCATACCCCGGGAGAGGTGAGTCAGCCTCTACCTAAACTCCTAGCCTCTGCTCTCTGCACTCCATTGGGGCTGGGCCTCAGGGCATCCCACACGCAGGACATTCCCTAGCATGGCTCTAAACTGCCCTTTGACAGATCCACAGCTGGGGGCCTCAAAAGCACAGTGTCTGGGCTTAATGGTATCTTCAGCCCTCTGGTCCAATATGTGGGACTCAGGAAAAGGGAGAGTAGAGGTAAGGAGGAGGAAGAATGATGATTCCAGTAAGACTTCCCACCCCAGGTTTCTCCCTCCCTGTGGCCCCCATTCCAACACCCTGGGTTGGCCCTGATGCCCCCCCCAATCACCCCCACTGTGCCATACCCCTGTTCCTTCTTGCCAAACTAGGTCTCTTTACTGCTGTGTTGGTGGAGACAGAACTGGTTCAAGGATATGGTAGCCAGCTTCCCTTATTAATGGGCTGAAGCACCAAGCAGGGCCAGCACCCAGGGTCTGTCCTCTCTTCCGAGTGGATAGACCCAACAGGGATGAACTCTGGCCTAGCCTGATGTGACTCAGGTGGAAATACCTTTCCCACCTCTTCTCTTTCACCATCTTCTTCAGCCTCCAAGATCTTTACCTAGAAGTCTTCATCCTGCCTCCCATCAACAATCATGCATGTTTTGACCTACTTTATATTTGGGGCACTTCCTCCATGCCAGCCACTTCCATGGGGATCATAAGCCCTTTGATGGCCAGGACTGGTTTAATCCCTCTTTGGAGCACCCCCCAAAGCATGAAGTTCATCATGCAGTAATTAGATGGGGCATTCCCCAATGCACTGGGCAATGCCAAGCCTGGGTGTGGGTAGGGTTCCTTCCTCACCGCTGTAGTAGACCTTGCACCCCAAGACTGAGCCAGGAGCACTCACCGTCCTCACACAGATTCAGCTTGGACAGGCTCCTGCCATCAAAGGGCTCCTCAAATATGGAGCCGGTGTCCCGGTCGCTCACGGTGTGCAGATACATGGCTTTGTTCTCCATCACGTCCTGCTGCAGCAGCAGGGATGGCAAGAGAGGAGGGCATGGGGGAAGAAGGCAGGAGAGAGAAATGAGTAAACTGCTGGTAGGGACAGAACAACACATCCACCCCCTAAGCCTGAACACTGGGGCCCTCTCCTTATCACCCAGAATCAGGCGCCATGTACAAATCCCTGGACCCTGATCCCACACCCCAACTTCCTCAGTGCTTGGGAAGACCAAGGCCCTATGGAATGGGATCTGTCCCTTCCTTTCAACAGCTCTGTGAAGCTGGAGCCTGAGCTGGGGGCCATTGTGGGTCACACTGGGTGGCCCCTGAAGAAGCTGACCCTGCTCACCTCAAGGTGACCAGGGAGAAGTTTACAAGCCCCCTGGAGCCCTAGTCATGTCAGAGGGACTTGGGCTGCTGTTCTGTGTTGGAAACAAGAGACATGAGGAGGGCAGTATGAGAAATGCAGAGACCACCATCCAACACAACTGAGGAGACCAGAATGGTTCCCAGATCCAGCCAGGCGGGCATGGTCAAAAGGAACTTGGTTCAGTGGGACCACAGCAGGGAGCCATCACCCATGGAGCCCGAGGAGCAGGCAGCCTCAGCAGGGCCTCAGATGCTGAGAGGCTAACAGCATCAGGCCAGCAGAGGGCTCGGTCTGCATGGTCCTCTGAGGCTGGTTCACTGGGTCTTCGGGCCACTTGGTGTTCCAGGAATGCACCCACCGATTTGGGACAATCCTACACTTCTTGGAGCTCAGCAGCCTCATTTGCACAACTCTGTGTATAACACAATCCCATTTTGTAACCTGTGCATCTGTGACATGTCTGTGACTGCATCAATGGGTGGGGAAGGCTGTCCTCAAGATGTTACTGGTCATTCCTGGTGAGAAATGCTTTGCAGAACTCTGGCTGGAAGGGACTATTGGGATTTTGTACTTTTTTTTTTTCCTTGCTGGATTTTTCTTGGTTTCTATGTGCTTGCATTCTTTTGTTTGTTTTAAATTTTTCCAGAGAGCATCTACACACACTAGAGAGAAAGAGAGAGAGAGAGAAAGCACACCCCATGGCAGACACTGCAATCCCTTCTCCTCCATCTCTCCCTCCTTTGGAGATTTTAGGTGCATACCCTCATGCACCTGGTGTGTTTCTCAAGCCACTGGATCTGGGACTTGAACTGTCCTGTTGGTCATGTGGAATCCAGTCACCTTAACCACCACGCCACTGGCCAGCATTTCAAGTCAGAATACAAAGTATTTATTTACAAAAATACTCGATATTCTTTTTCTCACATATATGTCCATTGATTTTACAGATCACTATGTTCATCTCAGCTTCAGCCATGGATTTATCTTTTTTTTTAAAACCAGACATGTACTTTTGATGTTCACTAGCTGAAGATGTAACCAAAAATATCCAATTTTTTAAAAAATGAATTCTTTGGGAGACAAATGTCCCTATGAGGTGGGTCCCAGGCCCTGTATGGAGCAAACACAACCCTGAGTCTCAGAGGTGCTGGCCACGACTCTGGGACCTGGGAGGAGCAATGGCGGGTGGCTGTGGGGAACAACAGCCCTGAAGGAATTGGTCAGTTCCTGGTAAGAGGGTGGCAAGGAGGCCTTGTCACTGCTCCATAAATAGGGAGAACGAAGGGGGGAGGCTGTGAGTCTGGCAGGGCAGAGCTACACGTGAAGCCCTTGTCTCCATACCTTGAACTTGATGTCCACAGACCTCTGACTTTAGGGCTGAGAAGAGGCCAGAACTGACCAGTTACTATTCGGCTGTCTTCCAACCACCCAGGGGGGAGGGGCTTTCCACTCTTATCTCTTCAAATAAGTCTCCACATCCCTCACACACAGCACGTGCTTGTGTGCATGCACACATGCACACACGCACACGCACACACACACTCATGGTGTTCCCGTTTCTGTGGTCTTTCTTCCAGCCCATGGGAGGGACAGAAGAGAGTGGTCCACGGCTCCACCAGGATCTCTCCTCCCTGCCCCAGGCAGCCTCTCTGTGCTTCATCTACATCCACTTTGCAGTCCCCTCATCCCAGCCCTGTGTCCAAGTCCTCCACCCAGGGACAGCCTCTAGGTGGGGCCCTCAGCAGCTCCCTCACTGCTAAAGCTGAACTGCAGGGGACCCTCCCTCTGTCTGGCCTCACTCCTAGAGAGCTGCAAAGCAGGAGGTCAGTGTCTCCTCTGCCTGCTGTAACCCCTTCTCTGCCAAAGGCAATAGCTTCTGCTGCCCAGAGGTCATGCAGAGTCAGACAGGGTTCCATTCCTACAGAGTGGAGTTGGGGGGGGGGCCCATCTTCATGGCCACCTTCTTCTCTCCTGGTCAGCTGCTGGGCTCGAGCTGGAATGCACAGCTTGTTATCTGGAATGTGTCTTGGGGCGGCCCCTCTGCACAGTCCTCCCCACCCCACCCCTCAGCTGGTCGGAGCTCAGGGGAGCTGGTCGGGGAGCGGGGCCGGCAAGCGGGGCCAGATGTGAGTGAGATGCATTTGGAAATGCTCTGTCAACTCTGCTAATGTTTGTTGCTTGGAAATGAAACCTATGCATGTTCTGTCTGCCCAGGTTTTACTTGAGGCCATTTCCTTTCTTGGAGAAAGGGGGCAGGCATTTGGGTCTTATCATGGGTCTTTGGCCTTTGGGTCAAGGTTGTGTTCAGGCAAGACACAACTGCCTGCCAAGTGTGGCAATGTGTGTGTGCACACGCCCCGTGGTATGGACCCCTTGTCATCTGGGATCTCCGCACAAGCTCCTCCTGGAGCACTGCGCAGGGGACAGGCAGGCAGCATCCTCTCTGTCCTTCCCATTTTGAAGATAAGCCACTCAACATCGAAGAGGCAAAAAACACAGGATATCGAGCAAGACAAGGCCCTGGGCAGCAGCTTCCCGCACAGGCTCTGGCTTAGCCAACGGATTATTTTGTCCAAGAAGTTGGGCATCAGCCCCTCTTGGTGGCCTCCTTCAGGGTCTCAGGCCAGACAGTGAAGAGACTCACACCTCAGAGGGCCCTGAGGCCAATGAGAGGCTCTGAGAGCTTGAAGGCAGGGGTAGGCTGCAGAACTATGGGCAGGGCATGGAAGCCACAGTGACTATGGATAAAGCCCTCCCCCGGAGCCTGGACTGCCGTGTCTGAAGTTCGAGTGGGGCTGTGCTATCAAGAGGGAGGGGACAATCTACTCACCCCTTAGGGGTGTTTGAGTCACTCCCAGGCAGCTTCACTCAGGGCATGGCAAAGGATCTCTTCCAGGCTCTGCATTTTAGAGTGGAGGAAGCCCTCGGCCATGCATACTCCTTTCTTCCCAAGAGGCTCTTTGCAGGCACATGGGTGTGGAGAGCACACAGAGAGGCTGAGGGCTCCAATCCTGGCTCCTCTGTTTAGTTACTCCTTGGGGACCTTGCCCCAGTCAGCTGGTCTCATTCAACCTCAGGGGAATTTCCAAGACAGTCCAACCACTCACATGAGGTGCTTTATGAACAAGGGTGCCCGCCCGGGGAAGCCATGACAGCATCTGAAGAGAACCAACACGTACCACCCCTAGCATCTCTGACCCAGACAAGCAGCCAGGTACAGGAAGGAGGTCTCTGGGCTCCTGAGACCTCCTTCCTGCCTCACCAGTCCCAGAAACAAAGCTGTTTAGGGTTCCCTCTGCAAAATGCAGTCACAACTGCAGCCAGGAGCTAAACTGGGGACACTGGCTTTTGAAGTCCCTCTGAGCATCAGGACTCAGTTCTTTCTGCTGAGGGGGTGGCACAGGCCTTGCTAGCACTTCCGAAGACAATTCCTCTGGTTCTAGGATGTAACTCTGCAGTTAGCTAACTCACAGCTTTTTGCATTGCTTCATCAAAACCAGGGAAAAAATCACCAGGAATGTGCCCCCTCCAGGGAAAGAAGGGTTAAGTAAGTTTTAAACATGTCCCTCTTCTCACTGTGTTCCGCTAATGTAAGTCAGAACCCAAAGCTGGAGAGCTGCAGATGTGTTATGAGTAACTCCTCCCTTCATACGTCCTGCCATGGGGCACATGCAAACACACACACACGCACTGCACGTAAATGAGGGCTGTCACCTGTACCATCTCCCTGAATAGGCTCCTCAAGCTATGACCCGAGCCAAGCAGAGTTGCCACCAAGGTCGTAGCTTCCCTCTGGCAGCCAAATGCAGGCTCATGCTCTCCAGGCTCAGAGAACCGACAGCCTCCCACCTGGAGGAGGCGAGGCAGCCCCAGTTCCACATCCCAGAGTTGACCAAATGCTATGTTCTGCTCCATTCGGCACCCCCAGGACTGGTCCGGCTCTGGCTCCCTGTGGGACAGCATGCCCAGGGAGGTGTTCCCACAGCTAGTGCCAAGACTCACCTGAGTGCGCCTGCGGAGGCCCCAGAGCCTGTCCCTCAGTGCCTGGCGTCTGCCATGCTGGCTGGAGAGCTGGCTGCTGCTCGCTATGACCCAGGCAGCCCCTCAAAGAAGGTCCCCACTGTCAGCCAAATCCAGGTGGAGTCATAGAAGGAGGCTGTAGGGGCGCCCAGTGACTTGTCTCAGGGCAAGACCCAGGGGTTACCTCTGCAGGAGGACGGAGCAGGAGGCCAGACTCAACCTTGTGGCCGAGTTGGGGGTCTGCACCTGGAACTCTCTGAGCGCCGCGCCTCGGTCAGCCAGCCTCGGACAGTGATCCGGAGATGTGCCGTGGAGGCATCTGCTGGGAGCTAGACTAGGTACTGACTGAGATGGGGACTGCAGCTGCGGCACGGCGGGGCTTTATTAAAAGTTCTTGAAGCAATCTCCGAGTACCCTGATAGGGTCCGGAACACGGCTCCCCTCTTGTGGCCAATTTGAGCATTACAGTCCCATGCAGGAACGCCCGCCGCGCTGGAGCTGCGAAGTCAGTCTTGGCCATGGGACTGACTCTGCCGCCTATTCTAAAGACTCGTCTCAAAATACTTTTTGGAAGGCTTCTGGGGGAATGGCAGCTAGACCTGGCTGAGTAGCCACGCAAGAAAACCAGTCTTGTAAATTTATTTATAAGACAGAATTGGCATCGGCCAATTCATTCACCAAACTTGGCATAGAATTACTTTAGGTATTTTCCTGGAGTCACATCTATCCCCAAAGGACGGAGACTGGGCCACACAGGCGGTATACAAAAGAAGGTCTCACGGGCTCTAAGAAACTTCCCAAACTCAGGATCAACACAGCCGACCACCAAAACCAGTGTTTATGGAGCATCCACACCACAGCAGGCAGTGGATACAGGATTACAGTGAGCTGGCTGTCCTTGCCGGGATTGCAATCCAGTCGGAAATGTGAGCTGACCACCAGTAACTGTAAATCTACCCTTGATCAGTTCCATGAAGAAAAAATGGAGATCTACTCAGACTTTAAGGGAACAGGGGGAGGTTGGTGAGGATCAGGAAAATCCCAAAATAATGTGAGCTGGGGAGGCAGAGCCGGTTCACATGGTTGGTCATTGCAGGACAGTGCTCTGAAGGTGGTGATCACAAATGTGTTCCCATTTGTTGGTTAAAAATTCTTTTCAAATGTTCTCAATATTTCAGGGTCAGACTTTGTACAAGAGAAGGGTTTGCCAAGGGCCCAGCCCTCCCAACAGTGCAGCTGCCAACCCGCAGCAGTCAGAAATGGCTTAGTCATTTTCAATACCAGCCCCTCCTGCTGATCCCTGGAAGGCAGCCCCAGTGTGAATCCATCCTTCAGAAGAATCAATAATTACATAATCACGGTAAGGAAAAGAAGAGGAGGAGGCTAGTCAGGTGGCATGGTGGTTAAAGTGGCCAGATTCCACATGGCAGACTGCATGGTTATAGTGTCAGTCCAGCAACTTGAAAAGCACACTGGGCATGTATGTGTGTGTGCTCAAAATCCCCAAAGGAGGGAGAGATGGAAGAGAAGGGATTGCAGTGTGACCATATCTGTGGGAATGCTTTCTCACATTCTCTCTCCTCTCTCTCTCTCTCTCTCTGTCTCTCTGTTTTCGTCTTTCTCTCTCCCAGAGTAAGTGCACATACACCCAGACAAATGCTTTAAAACAGAAAAGGAAGAGGAGAAAGAAATGGAAAAGAAGGCAAAGAAGAAAGAAAGAAAAAGGAGAAGAAGGAAAGGTAAAAGAGAACAAAATGCTTTATAGTATATACCATGCACTAGGCAATTCCAAGTGCCTTTGCTTAAGATTTTTTATTTCATTGTAGTGTATGATAGAGTATAGATGCATGAGAGAGGGAAAGAATTACTCTCAAGATGGTCTTAGCATGCTGCAACCTTCTTTCTTCAGCCTCCAGCTCACCAGGACCCTGGCATCCTGTATGCTAGCTCTGTTTTCAGGCTGGCCTGGAGATATGAACCCATCGTTGACCAGGTGGCTTCCAGCACTGCAGAGTACTGCATTCTTTTTTAAAAATTTTCTTTTTAGAAGCTTTTGCTATAGGGCATACAGGGCGTGTTTTCGTGCCAAACAGAGAGAGACAGAGAGACAGAAAGTGAGAAATCACCCCACGAGGGGATGGCCATGCCACAATCCCTTCTCCTCCATTCTCCTCTCGGGATCTTGGGCACGCATGCACACACACCTGGAGTGAGTTTTAAGCTGCTGGGTCTGGGATCCGAACCACAGCCAACTACATGGGAGTCCAGCGACATAGCCATTACACTAACTGCTGGTCCCCAGAGTACTGCCTTCTTGCTGCACCACAGCAACGGGCTGATTTTCATGCATAATGCATTTAACCTGCGCAACAGTCCTGTGAAGTAGATCCTGCCCTGATTCCCTTTTAATAGGGATAGAGAGCTTTGTGTTGTAGGTTGCAATTTGTTCTTTGAGTCTCAATGATGTGTGCATTTGTCTCACTGAGGTGTGCTGTGGGTTGCAGTTTCTGGCTGTTGTTTAAAGAGGGGTTTGCAGTGAAACTCAATGAATATTGCTATGGGTCCTAGTGAAGTTAGGGTGTGAGTGGGGTGTGTAGAAGTTCACAGATTTGTTCTTTGGGTCTCAGTGATGTGTGCAGTCGTCTCACTGACGTGTGCTGTGGGTCACAGTTTGCTGTGCTGTTGTTCAAAGTAGGGTGTGCTGTGGCTTAAAGTGGGGTTTGCAGTGTTATTCAATGAATTTTGCTGTGGGTCCTAGTGAGGTTAGGGTGAGAGTAGGCTGTGTTGTGGGTCACAGCTTTGTTCATTGGATCTCAGTGATGTGTGCAGTTGTCTCAATGAGGTGTACTGTGGGTCGCAGTTTGCTGTGCTGTTTAAAGTGAGATGTGCTGAGCCTTAAAGTGGGGTTTGTAGCATAATTCAATGAATTTTGCTGTGGGTTCTAGTGAGGTAAGAGTGTCAGTGGGTTGTATTTTGGGTCACAGATTTGTTCTTTGGGTCTCAGTGATGTGTGCAGTGGTCTCAATGAAGTGTGCCGTGGGTCTCAGTTTGCTGTGATGTTGTTTAAAGTGGGGTTTGCAATGGCACTCAATGAATTTTGCTGTTGGTCCTAGTGAGGTTAGGGTGTGAGTGGGTTGTGTTGTGGATTGCAGATTTGTTCTTTGGGTCTCAGTGATGTGTGCAGTGGCCTCACTGAAGTGTGCTGTGAGTCTCAGCTTGCTGTGGTGTTTGTTTAAAGTGGGATGTGCAGTGGCCTACAGTGGGGTTTGTAGTGTAATTCGATGAATTTTGCTGTGGGTCCTAGTGGGGTTAGGGTGTTGGTGGTGTGTCTTATGAATCACAGATTTGATTTTTGGGTCTCAGTAATGTGTACAGTTGTTTCACTGAGGTGTACTGTGGGTCACAGTTCGCTGTGCTGTAGTTTAAAGTGGGGGTTTGTAGTACAATTCAATGAATTTTGCTTTTGTTCCTAGTGAGGTTAGGGTGAGTGGGGTGTGTTGTGGGTCCTAGGTTTGTTCTTTGGGTTTCAGTGGTGTGTGCAGTGGTCTCATTGAGGTGTGCTGTGTATTGCAGTTTACTGTGCTGTTGTTTAAAGTGGGGTTTGCAGTGAAACTCAATGAATTTTGCTGTGGGTCCTAGTGAGGTTAGGATGTAAGTGGGGTGTGTTGTGGGTCGCAGACTTGTTACTTGGGTCTCAGTGATGTGTGCACTGGTCTCACTGAGATTTGCTGTGGGTAGCAGTTTGCTGTGCTGTTGTTTAAAGTGGAGTGTGCAGGGTACCTCAATGAATTTTACTGTGTGTCCTAGTGAGGTTAGGGTGTGAGTGGGGTGTTGTGGGCCGCAGATTTGTTCTTTGGGTCTTAATGATGTGTGCATTGGTCTCACTGATGTGTGCTGTGGGTTGCAGTTCTCTGTGCTGTTGTTTAAAATGGGATGTGCTGTGGCTTAATGTGGGGTTTGCAGTGTAATTTGATGAAATTTGCTGAGGGTCCTAGTGAGGTTAGGGTGTGAATGGGGTGTGTTGAGGGTTGTAGATTTGTTTTTTTCATCTCAGTGATGTGTGTAGTGGTCTCACTGAGGTGTGTTGTGGGTTGCAGATTGCTGTGCTGTTGTTTAAAGTGGGGTTTGCAATGTAATTCAATGAATTTTGCTGAGGGTCCTAGTGAGGTTAGGGTGTGAGTAGAGTGTGTTGTGGGTCCTAAGGTTGTTCTTTGGGTCTCAGTGATGTGTACCATGGTCTCTTTTAGGTGTGCTGTGGGTTGCAGTGTGCTGTACTGTTGTTTAAATTGTGGTGTGCTGTTACTAAAACTGGGGATTGCAGTGTAACTCTATGAATTTTGCTGTGGGCCCTAGTGAGGTTAGGGTGTTGGTGGGGCGTGTTATGGGTTGCAGATTTTTTCTTTGGGTCTCAGTGACGTGTGCAGTGCTCTCACTAAGGTTTTCTTGGGGTCGCAGATTGCTGTGGTGTTCTTTAAAGTGTGGTGTGCTGTGGCTTAATGTGGGGTTTGCAGTGTAATTCAATGAATTTTGCTGTGGGTCCAAGTGAGGTAAGGGTGTGATTGGGATGTGTCGTGGGTTGCAGATTTGTTCTTTGGGACTCAGTGATGTGTGCAGTTGTCTCACTGAGGTGTACTGTGGGTCGCAGTTTGTGGTGCGGGGTGCTGTGGCTTAAAGTGAGATTTACAGTGTAATTCAATATATTTTGCTATGGGTCCTAGTGAAGTTAGGGTGTGAATGGGGTCAGTTGTGGATCACAGATTTTTACTTTGGGGTTCAGTGATGTGTGCAGTGGTCTCACTGAGTTGTTATTTGGGTCACATTTGCTGTGCTTTTGTTTAATGTGGGATAAGCTGTGGCTTAAAGTGGGGTTTGCTGTGTAATTCAGTGAATTTTGATATGGTTTCTAGTGAGGTTAAAGTGTGAGTGGGGTGTGTTTTGGGTCTCAGATTTGTACCTTTGGTCTCAGTGATGTGTGCATTTGTCTAAGTGAGGTGTGCTGTGGGTTGCAGTTTGTTGTGCTGTTGTTTAAAATTGGGTGGGTTTTGGCTTAAAGTGGGGTTTGCATTGTAATTCAATGAATTTTTCTGGGGGTCCTAATAAGGTTAGGGTGTGAGTGGGATGTATTGTGGTTCACAGGTTTGATCTTTGGGTCTCAGTGATGTGTGCAGTGGTCTCACTGAGGTATGCTGTGTGTTGCTGTTTTCTGTGCTGTTGTTTAAAGGGGGGTTTGCAGTGAAACTCAATGAATTTTGCTGTGGGTCCTAGTGAGGTTAGGGTGTTAATGCAGTGAGTTGTGGGTCACAGATTTGTTTTTTGGGACTCAGTGATGTGTGCAGTGGTCTCACTGAGGTGTGCTGTGGGTCGAAGTCTGCTCTGTTCTTGTGTAAAGTGGGATGTGCTGTAGCTTAAAGTGGGATTTGCAGTGTAAGTCAATGAGTTTGGCTGTGGGTACTAGTGAGGTTAGGGTTTGTGTGGGGTGTGTTGTGGGTCACAGATTTGTTTTTGGGTCTCAGTGATGTGTGCATTTGTCTCACTGAGGTGTGCTGTGGGCTGCAGGTTGCTGTGCTGTTCTTTAAAGAGAGGTTTGCAGTGAAAGTCAATGAATATTTCTGTGGGTCCTAGTGAAGTTAGGGTGTGAGTGGGGTGTGTTGAAGTTCACAGATTTGCTCTTTGGGTCTCTGTGATGTGTTCAGTGGTCTTACTCAGGTGTACTGTGAGTCACAGTTTGGTGTGCTGTTGTTTAAAGTGGGGTATGGTTTGGCTTAAAGTGGGGTTTGCAGTGTAATTCAATGAATTTTACTGTAATTCCTCATGATGTTAAGGTGTGAATGGGATGTGCTGTTGGTCGCAGAATTGTTCTTTGTGTTCCCATGATGTGTGCAGTGTTCTCACTGAGGTGTGCTGTGGGTTGCAAGTTTTTTTGCTGTTGTTTAAAGTGGAGTGTGCTGTGGCAATTGAAGAGTAGTTCAATGTATTTTGCTGTGAGTCTTAGCTAGGTTAGGATGTTGGTGGGGTGTTTTGTGGGTTTCAGATTTGTTCTTTGGGTCTCAGTTATGTGTGCAGTGCTCTCAATTAGGTGTGCTGTTGGTCACAGTCAGTTGTGCTGTTGTTTGAAATCTGTTGTTTTGTGGCTTAAAGTGGGGTTTGCTCTGTAACTCAATGAATTTTGCTGTGAATCCTAGTGAGGTTAGGGTGTAAATGGTGTGCGTTGTGGGTTGCAGATTTGTTCTTTGGGTCTCAGTGATGTGTGCACTGGACTTATTGAGGTGTGCTGTGGGTCTCAGTGGGCTGTACTGTTGTTTAAGGTGGGGTGCACTCTAGGTTAATGTGGGGTGCTCTATGTAACTCAATGAATTTTGCTGTGGTTCCTAGTAAGGTTAGGGTGTGAGTGGTGTGTGTTGTGGTTCACAGATTTGTTCCTTGTTTCTCAGTGATGTCTGCAGTGGTCTCATTGAGGTGTGCTGTGGGTCAC
>NW_006159863.1:1062442-1084109 GCF_000334495.1 Tupaia belangeri chinensis | reverse complement strand
GAGTGGGGTGTATTGTGGGTTGCAGATTTGTTCCTTGGTTCTCAGTCATGTGTGCAGTGGTATCACTGAGGTCTGCTGTGGGTTGCAGTGGACTGTGCTGTTTAAACTCTGTTGTGCTGTGCCTTAATGTGCAGTGTGCAGTGAAACACAATGAATTTTTCTGTGGGTCCTAGTGAGGTTATAGTGTGAGTGGGGTGTGTTGTAGGCCGCAGATTTGTTCTTTAGGTCTCAGTGATGTGTGCAGTTGTCTCAGTGAGGAGTGATGTGGGTTACAGTGGGTTGTACTATTGTTTAAAGTCTGTTATGATGTGGCTTGAAGTGGGACGTACTCTGTAACTCAACCAATTTTGCTGTTGGTCCTAGTGAGATTAGGGTGTGAGTGATGTGTGTTGTGGGCCGCATATTTGGTTTTTTGGGTCTCAGTGACGTGTAGTGTTCTCACTGAGGTGTTTTGTGGGTCGCAGCAGGCTTTGCTGTTGTTTAAGGTGTGGTGTGCTGTGACTTAAAGTGGGGTGTGCCTTGTAACGCAATGAATTTTGTTTTGGTTCCTAGTCAAGTAGCGTGTGAGTGGGGTGTGTTTCGGGTCGCAGATTTTTTTTGTTTGTTTTAATGATGTGTGCAGTCATCTCACTGATATGTGCTGTGGGTTGCAGTGGGCTGTGCTGCTGTTTAATATCTGTTGTGATGTGGCTTAAAGTGGGGTGTGTTCTGTAACTCAACTGATTTTGCAGTGGTTCTTAGTGACTTTGGTGTGTGAGTGATGTGTGTTTTGGGTCACAGATTTGTTCTTGGGGTCTCAGTGATGTGTGCAGTGGTCTCACTGAGGTATGGTATGAGTCTCAGTGGGCTGTGCTGTTGTTTACATTGAGGTTTCCTGTGGCTTAAAGTGGGGTGTGCTGTGTAACTGTGAATTTTGCTGTAGGTTCAAGTGAGGTTATGGTGTGAGTGTGGTGTGTTTGGGGTCACAGATTTGTTCCATCAGTCTCAGTGGTGTGTGCAGTGGTCTCTCTGAGGAGTGCCTTGGATAACAGTGGGCTGTGATGCTGTTTAAAATCTGTTGTGCTGTGGGTTAAAGTGGAGTTTTGCTCTGTAAATCAATAAAATTTCCTGTGGGTCCTAGTGTAGTTAGGATGTGAGTCATGTGTATTTTGCGTTGCAGTTTTGTTCTTTGGTTCTCAGTGATGTGTGCAGGTGTCTCACTGAGGTGTGCTATGTGTTGCAGTGGGCTTTGCTGCCATTTAAAGTATGTTGTGATGTGACTTAAAGTGGGGTGTGCTCTACACCACAACCAATTTTGCTGTGGGTCCTAGTGAGGTTAGGGTATGAGTGGGGTGTGTTGTGGGTCACAGATTTGTATTTTGGGTCTCAGTGATGTGTGCAGTGGTCTCGGTGAAGTGTGCTGTGGGTCTCAATGGGCTGTGCTGTTGTTTAAGTTGCATTGTGCTGTGGCTTAAGGTGGGGTGTGCTGTATAACTCAGTGAATTTTGCTGTGGGTCCTAGTGAGGTAAGGGTGCAAGTGGGTGTGTTGTAGTTCACAGATTTGTTTCATGGGTCTCAGTGATGTGTGCAGTGGTCTCACTGAGATGTACTGTGGGTCACAGTGGGCTGTGCTGTTGTTTATAGTCGGTTGTGCTGTGGCTTAAAGAGGGTTGTGCAGTGTAACTCGATGTGTTCAGTGGTCTTGCTGAGGTGTCCTGTGGGTCACAGTGGGCTGTTCTGTTGTTTAAATTTGGGTTTACTATGGCTTTAAGTGGGGTGTGCAGTTTTACTCAATGAATTTTGCTATGGGTTTTAGTGAGATTAGTGTGTTAGTGGGGTGTGTTGTGGGTCTCAGATTTGTTTTTTCTCTCAGTGATATGCACAGTGGTCTCTCTGAGGTGTTCTGTGATCGTAATGGGCTGTGCTGTTGTTTAAAATCTGTGGTGCTATGGCTTAAAGTATATTGTGTTCTGTAACTCAACAAATTTTGCTGTGGGTCCTAGTGAGTTTAGGGTGTGAGTGGGGTGTTTTGTGGGCGACAGATTTGTTCCTTGGGACTCAGTGATGTGTGCAGTGGTCTCACTGAGGTGTGCTATGGGTTGCAGTTGGCTGTGCTGTTGGTTAAAGTGGTGTGTGCTGTGGCTTAAAGTGGAGTGTGCAGTGCAACTCAATGAATTTTGGGATGGGTCTTATAGAGGATATCGTTTTAGTGGGGTGTGTTGTAGGTCACAGATTTTTTTCTTTGGATCTCAGTGATGTGTGCAGTGGCCTCACTAATGTATGCTGTGGGTCACATTGGGCTGAGCTATTGTTTAAAGTGGGGTGTGCTTTGGCTTAAAGTGGGGTGTCCAATGTAACTCAATGAATTTTGCTGTGGGTCCTTGTGAGGATAGCGTGTGAGTGGGGTGTTTTGTGGGTCGCAGATTTTTTCTTTGGGTCTCAATGATGTGTGCTGTTTTTTCACTGAAGTGTGCTGTGGGCTGCAGTGGGTTGTGCTCTTCTCTATAATCTGTTGTTCCATGGCTTAAAGTAGGGTGTGCTCTGTAACTCAGCAAGTTTTGCTGTGGGTCCTTGTGAGGATAACGTGTGAGTGGGAAGTGTTGTTGGTCACAGATTTGTTCTTTGTGTCTCAGTGATGTGTGCTGTTGTCTCACTGAGGTGTGCTGTTGGTCACAGTGTACTGTGGTGTTGTTTAAAATGGGGCATGCAGTGTAACTCAATAAATTTTGATGGGTCTTAGTGAGGTTGGGATGTGAGAGTGGTGTGTTGTGTGTCGCAGATTTGTTCTTTTAGTCTCAGTTATGTGTGCAGTGGTCTCACTGAGGTGTGCTGTGTGTTTCAGTGGGCTGTGCTGTTGTTCAAAATCTGTTCTGTTTGGCTTACAGTGAGGTGTACTCTGTAAGCCAACAAATTTTTCTGTGGGTACTAGTACAGTTAGGGTGGTAATGGGTTGTGTTGTGGGTTGCAGATATATTCTTTGGGTCTCAGTGATGTGTACAGTCATCTCACTAAGGTGTGCTGTGTGATGCGGTGGACTGTACTATTGTTTAAAATCTGTTTTGCTGTGGCTTATAGTGAGGTGTGCTCTGCAATCCAACGAATTTTGCTGTGGGTACTAGTTTGGTTGGGTGTGAGTAGGGTGTGTTGTGGGTCGCAGATTTGATCTTTGGGTCTCAGTGATGTGTTCAGTGGACTCACTGAGGTGTGCTGTTTTTACCAGTGGGCATTGCTTTTTAAAAAATTCTGTTGTTCTGTGCCTTAAAGTGGGACGTTCTCTGCAAACTCACAAATTTTGCGGGGGGTCCTAGTGTGGTTAGGGTTAGTGTTAGGGTTACAGTTAGGGTGAGGCTTTGGGTTAGGGTTTTGAGTTAGGGTTAGGGTTAGGTTTAGGGTTTTTGTTAGGGTTAGGATTAAGGTTAGGATTCAGGGTTAGGGTTTGGGTTAGGGATAGAGTTAGGGTTGGGTTAGGGTTAGGGTTATCGTTAGGATTAGGATCAGGATTATGGTTAGTGTTAGGGTAGGGTTAGGGTTATGGTTTAGGGGTTAGGGTTAGGGTTGGGTTAGGGGTTAGGATAATGGTTAGTGTTAGGGGTTAGGATTAGGGTTAGGGTTAGGGGTTAGGATAATGGTTAGTGTTAGGGGTTAGGATTAGGGTTAGGGTTAGGGGTTAGGATAATGGTTAGTGTTAGGGGTTAGGATTAGGGTTAGAGTAAAAGTTAGGGTTAGTATTAGGTTAGGGTTAGGGTTAGATTCAGGTTTAGGATTAGGGTTAGGGGTGAGGATTAGGCTTTGGGTTCAGATTTGGGTTAGTGTTTCGGTTAGGATTAGTGGTTAGAGGTAGGTTTAGTGCTTAGGTTTAGAGTTAGGGTTAGGGTTAGGGTTAGGGTTACAGTAGGGTGAGTGTTAGGGTTAAATTTAGGTTGAGGCCTAGGGTTGGGGTGGGGGTTAGCATTAGTGTTCCAGTTAGGGTTAAGTTTGGGTGAATGGTTACGGTTATGTTTAAGGGTTAGGATTAGCATTGACTGATAAGGTAAGGATTAGGTTTAGGGTTACGGTAGTGTTAGGGTTAGGATTAGATTAAGGGTTAGGTTTAGGATTAGTGGTGAGAGTTAGGGTTAGGGTTGGGGCTAGCATTAGAGTTTGGATTCTGGTTATGGTTAGTGCCAGGGGTTAGGTTTAGGATTATGGGTTAGGGTTAGGATTATGGTTGGGTTAGTGTTATGGTTAGACATAGGGTTAGGGCTAGGATTGGGATTGATGGTTAGTGCTAGGTTTTGGGTTATGTTTACAGTTTTGTTTAGAGTTATGATTAGGGTTAGGGGTTAGGCTTAGGGTTAGGCATTAGGATTAGGGTTAAGGTTAGGGTTATGGTAGGGTTAGGGTTAGATTTAGGTTTAGAATTAGAATTAAGGGTGAGGATTAGGCTTAGGGTTCGGGTTTCGGTTACAGTTTGGTTTAGTATTATGGTTAGGATTATTGGTTAGTTTTACGTTTAGTGGTTAGTGTTAGTGTTAGGGTTAGGTTTAGGGTTAGGGCTAAGGTTACAGTAGGGTTAGTGTAGGGTTAAATTTATGTTTAGGACTAGAGTTAGTTGTGAGGTTTAGGGTTCATATTTGGGTTATGGTTAAGTTTGTTAGGATTAGGGTCAGGGTGAGGATTGGGTTAGGGTTATGGTTAGGGTTATGGTTTGGTTAAGTTTAGTGGTTAGGGTTAGGGTTAGGGTTAGTGTTAGGTTTATTGTCACAATAGGGCTAGTGTAAGAGTTAAATTTAGGTTTAGGGCTAGGTTTAGCGGTGAGGATTAGGGTTAGTGTTTGGATTAGGGTTAAGTTTGGGTGAAGGGTTACGGTTAGGTTTAGGGGGAAGGGTTAGGGTTGGGTGATAGGTTTAGGGTTAGGGTTACAGTAGGGTTAGGGTTAGGGTTAGATTTAGGGTTAGTTTTAGGGTTAGGTGTGAGTGTTAGGGTTAGGCTTGGGGTTTGGGTTACAGTACAATTTGTGTTATGTTTAGATTTATGGTTAAGGCTAGTGTTAGGGGTGAGGGTTTGGGTTAGTTTTCAGGTTATGTTTACAGTTTTGGTTAGCATTAGAAGTTATTTTTAGGGTTAGGAGTTAGGCTTAGGATGAGGGTTAGGGTTAGGGTTACGGTAAGGTTACAGTTAGGGTTGGATTTAGGTTTAGGATTAGGCTTAGGATTCGGGTTTGGGTTACGGTTTTGGTTCTTGTTATGATTAGGGTCAGGAGTTAGGGTTAGGTTTAGTCATTAGGGTTGGGTGAGGGTTCGGACTATGGTTACAGTAGGGTTAGTGTTAGGGTTAAATTTAGGTTTAGGGCAACGGTAAAAGGTGATGGTTAGGGTTATGGTTAGGGTCCGGATTAGGCTTAAGTTTGAGTGAAGTGTTAGGGTTAGGTTTAGGAGTTAGGGTTAGGGATAGGTGATAGGTTCAGGGTTAGGGTCAGAGTTAGGCTTACAGTAGGGTGTCACTTAAAATTAGATTTAGGGTTAGGCATAGGGGTGAGTGTTAGGGTTTTGTTTGGGTTTGGGTTATGTTTTGGTTATGGTTAGGGGTTAGGTTTAGGGTTAGGGTTATGGTAGGGTTAGTTTTATGGTTAGATTTAGGGTTAGGGCTACGGTTAGGGTTTGGGTTCTGGTGACAGGAGGGTGAATGTAGGGTAAAATTTTGGTTTAGGGCGAGTGTGAGGGTTGAGGGGTAGAGTTAGGGTCAGGGTCAGGGCTCGGCCTCAGTCCTGGTGCAGACTGACCCTTAGGGTTGGAGTCAGGGCTAGGGTTTGGCAACAGGGTTAGGGTTCGTGTGAGGGTTATGGTAGGATTAGCGGTAGGGTTAGATTGAGGGTAAGGGTTAGGGGTGAGGGATGTTAGGGACAGAATTGGGTTTTGGGACAGGCGTTGGGTTAGGATCAGGGTCTGGGTCCGGTTAGGGATGAGGTTTACTGGTAGGGGCTAGGGTTAGGGTTACTGTTCGGGTTACGGTAGGGTGAGTGTTATGGTGAGATTTAGGGTCAGGGCAAGGGTTAGGGGTGAGGATTAAGGTTAGTTTTCGGGTTAGGTTGATGGTTTTGGTTAGCATTCCGGTCAGGTTTAGGTGTTAGGGTTCGGTTTTGGCGTTAGGCTTAGGGTTAGGATTAGGCCAACGGGAGGGTTATGTTTAGGGTTTAGGTTTGATGAAGGTTTAGGTGTAGGGTCAGGGGTGAGCATTAGGCTTAGGGATCGGGTTTGGGCAACGTTTTTGGTCAGTGTGACTCTTGGGGCCCGGACTTAGGGTTAGGTTGAGAGGTTAGGGCTAGGGTTAGGATTCGGGTTCTGGTGACAGGAGGGTGAGTGCAGGGTTAAATTTCGTTTTAGGGCGAGTGGTAGGGGTGAGGGATAAGGTTAGGGTCCGGGTCCGGGCTAGCCTTCAGTCCGGGTTCAGGCTGACCCTTAATGTTAGGGGTCAGGCTAGGATTGGGGGACACAGTCAGGGTTCGAGTAAGGGTTACAGTAGGATTAGGGGTAGGGGTAGATTGAGGATAAGGGATACGGGTGACTGTTAGAGTCAGTGTTGGATTTTGGGATAGGGTTTGGGTTAGGGTTTGGTTCTGGGTCCATGATCGGAGTGAGGTTTAGGTGTAGGGGCTAGGGTTAGGGTTACGGTTCGGGTACGATAGGGTGAGTGTTAGGGTGAGATTTAGGGTAAGAGCGAGGGTTAGAAGTGAGGATTGGGGTTAGTTTTTGGGTTAGGTTGACGGTTTTGGTTAGAGTTCCGATCAGGTTTCGGCGTTAGGATTCGGTTTCTGCATTAGGCTTAGGGTTAGGGTTAAGCTTACGGGAGGGTTCCGGTTAGAGTTTAGGTTCGATTTAAGTATAGGAGTAGGGTCAGGGTGAGGATTAGGCTTAGTGTTTGAGTTTGGGTGACGGTTTCGGGCAGTGTTACTGTTAGGTCCCGGACTTAGGGTTAGGTCGAATGGTTTGGGCTAGGGTTAGGGTTTGGGTTCTGGTGAAAGGATGTTGAGTGTAGGGTAAAATTTCGTTTTAGGGCAAGGGGTAGGAGTGAGGGGTAGGGTTAGTGTCCAGGTCCGGGCTAGGCTTCAGTCCAGTTACAGTCTGACCCTTAGGGTTAGGTGACAGGGCGAGGGTTGGGCGACAGGCTCAGGGTTCGTGTGTGGGGTACAGTAGGGTTAGGGGTATGGTTAGATTGAGGGTTAGGTTTAGGGGTGAGTGTTAGGGTCAGGGTTGGATTGTGGAATAGGGTTTGGGTTAGGGTCAGGGTCTGGGTCCTGGTTAGGAGTAAGTTTAGGGGTAGGGGCTAGGGTTAAGGTTATGGTTCGCGTAACGGTAGGGTGAGTGTTATGGTGAGATTTGGGGTCAGGGCGAGGGTTAGGGGTGAGTATTAGTGTTAGTTTTTGGGTTAGGTTGACAGTTTTGATTAGCGTTCCGGTCAGGGTTAGGCGTTAGGTTTCGGTTTCTGCGTTGGTCTTAGTGTTAGGTTTAGGCTAACAGAAGGGTAATGTTTAGGGTTTAGGTTCTATTTAGGTTTGGTTTTAGGAATTTAGGCTAACAGAAGGGTAATGTTTAGGGTTAGGTTCTATTTAGGTTTGGTTTTAGGAGTAGGGTCAGGGGTGATGATTAGGCTTAGGGTTCAGGTTTGGGCGACGGTTTCAGGCAGTGTTACTGTTAGGGCCCGGACTTAGGGTTAGTTTGAGTGGTTAGAGCTAGGGTTAGGGTTCAGGTTCTGGTGACAAGAGGGTGAGTGTACGGTTAAATTTTGATTTAGGGCGAGTGTTAGGGGTGAGGGTTTGGGTTAGGGTCTGCGTCCAGGCTAGGCTTCAGTCCAGGTGCAGGCTGACCCTTAGGATTAGGGGTTAGAGCTAGGACTGGGGACAGGGTAAGGGTTCTTGTCAGGGTTAGGGTTGGGCGACAGGGTCAATGTTCGTGTAAGGGTTATGGTAGGGTTAGGGGTAGGATTATATTGAGGATGAGGATTAGCGGTGAATGTTAGGGTCAGGGTTGGGGTTTGGGTTAGGGTTTGGGTTAGGGTCTGGGTCAGACTCCGTGTTCGGGGTGCATTTTAGGGGTAGGGGCTAGGGTTAGATTTTTGGTTCAGGTTATGGTAGGGTGAGTGTTATGGTGAGATTTAGGGTCAGAGCGAGGGTTAGGGGTGTGGGTTAAGATTAGTTTTGGGGTTAGGATGACGGTTTTGGTTTGCATTCCAGTAAGGGTTAGGCATTATTGTTCGGTTTTGGTGTTAGGCTTAGAGTTACGGTTAGGCTTATGGGAGGGTTCCGGTTAGGATTTAGGTTCGATTTAGTTTTAGGAGTAGGGTCGGTGTGAGGATTAGGCTTAGGGTTCGGGTTTGGGTGACAGTTTCAGTCAGTGTTATGGTTAGGGCCAGGAGGTAGGGTTAGGTTGAGTGGTTAGGCTTAGGGTTAGGGTTCGAGTTCTGGTGACAGGAGGGTGAGTGTTAGGGTTAAATTTCGGTTTAGGACGAGGGGTAGGGGTGAGGGATATTGTTAGGGTTTGGGTCCAGGCTAGGCTTAAGTCAGGGTGCAGGCTGACCCTTAGGGTTAGAGGTCAGGGTTAGGGTTGGGCGACAAGGTCAGGGTTCAGGTAAGGGTTACAGTAGGGTTAGCAGTAAGGTTAGACTGAGGGTTAGGGTTAGGGGTGAGTGTTAGGGTCAGGGATGGGGTTTGGGTTAGGGTTTGAGTTAAGTTCGGGGTCAGTTTCTGGGTTATGTTTGAGGTTTAGGGGTAGGGGCTAGGGTTAGGGTTACAGTTCTGATTACGGTAAGGTGAGTGTTATGGTGAGATTTAGGGTCAGGGCGAAGGTTGGGGGTGAAGGTAAGAGTTAGTTTTGGGGTTAGGTTGATGGTTTTGGTTGGTGTACCGGTCAGGGTTAGGTGTTAGGGTTCGGTTTCGACGTTAGCCTTAGCATTAGGGTTAGACTTATGGGAGAGTTCCAGTTAGGGTTTAGGTTTGATTTAGGTTTAGGAATAGGGTCAGGGGCGAGGATTAAGCTCAGGATTCGGGTTTGGGCAATGGTTTCGGTCAGTGTTACAGTTAGGGCCAGGAGTTAGGGTTAGGTTGAGTGGTTACGGCTAGGGTTAGAGTTCAGGTTCTGGTGACTAGAAGGTGAGTGTTAGGATTAAATTTCGGTTTAGGACAAGGGGTATGGGTGAGGGTTATCGTTAGGGTCCGTGTCTGGGCTAGGCTTAAGTTGAGGTGCAGGCTGACCCTTATGGTTTAGGGTTGGGCAACAGGATCTGGGATCGTGTGAGGGTTACGGTAGTGTTAGGGGTAGGTTTAGATTGATGGTTAGGGTTAGGGGTGAGTGTTAGGGTCAGGGTTGGGCTTTGGGTTAGGTTTTAGGTTAGGGTCAGGGTCATAACCTGGGTTAGGGGTGAGGTTTAGGGGTAGGGGATAGGGTTAGGGTTACGGTTCGGGTCACGGTAGGTTGAGTGTTATGGTGAGATTTAGGGTCAGGGCGAGGGTTAGGGTTAGTTTTCAGATTAGGTTGATGGTTTTTGTTAGCATTACGGATAGCGTTAGGATTTAGGGTTTGGTTTCAGCGTTACCCTTGGGGTTAGGGTTAGGCTTACGGGAGGGTTATGGTTAGGGTTTAGGTTCGATTTAGTTTTAAGAGTGGGGTCACAGGTGAGGATTAGGCTCAGGGTTTGGGTTTGGGCGACGGTTTTGGTCTGTGTTACGGTTAGGGCCAGGGGTTAGGGTTAGGTTGAGTGGTTAGGACTAGGGTTAGGGTTCGGGTTCTGGTGACAGGAGGGTGAGTGTTAGGGTTAAATTTCCGTTTAGGGCGAGGGGGTAGAGGTGAGGGCTAGGGTTAGGGTCCGGGTCCGGGCTAGCTTCAGTCTGGTTGCTGGCTGACTCTTAGGGTTAGGGGTCAGGGTTAGGGTTGGTTGACAGGGTCAGGGTTCGTTTGAGGGTTACGGTAGAGTTAGGGGTAGGGTTAGATTGATGATTAGGGTTTGGGGTGAGTGTTAGGCTTAGGGTGGGGGTTTGTGTTAGGGTTTAGGTTAGGGTCGTGGTAATGGTCTGGGTTTGGTGTGAGGTTTAGGAGTAGGGGCTAGGGTTAGGGTTACAGTTTGGGTTACAGTAGGGTGAGTGTTACGGTGAAATTTAGGGTCAGGGCGAGGGTTAGGGTTGAGGGTTAGTGTTAGTTTTTGGGTTAGGTTGATGGTTTTGGTTAGCGTTCCGGTCAGGGATAGGCATTAGGTTTCAGTTTCAACGTCAGCCTTAGGGTTAGGTTTAGGCTTACGGGAGGGTTATGGTTAGGGTTTAGGTTTGATTTAGGTTTAGGAGTAGGGTCAGGGGTGAGGATTAGGCTTAGGGTTCATGTTTGGGCAACGGTTTCGGTCAGTGTTACGGTTAGGGCCAGGAGTTAGGGTTAGGTTGAGTGGTTAGGGCTAGCATTACGTTTGGGTTCTGGTGACAGGAGGGTGAGTGATAGGGTTAAATTTCTGTTTAGGGCGAGGGGTTGCGGTGAGGGTTAGGGTTAGGGTCCAGGTCCGGGCTAGGCTTCCATCGGAGTGCAGGCTGACCCTTAGGATTAGGGGTCTGGGTTAGGTTTGGGTGACAGGGTCTGGGTTTGGGTTAGGGTTACGGTAGGGTTAGATGTAGGGTTAGATGGATTGTTATGGTTAGGGGTGAGTGTTAGGGTCTGATTTGGGGTTTGGGTTAGGGTTGGGATCTTGGTCCAGGGTAGGGGTGAGATTTAGTGGTAGGGGCCAGGGTTAGGGTTACGGTTCGGGTTATGGTAGGATGAGTGTTTTCATGAGATTTAGAGTCAGGTCAAGGGTTAGAGGTGAGGTTTAGGGTTAGTTTTTGGGTTAGGTTGACGGTTTTGGTTAGCATTCCAGTTAGGGTTAGGCGTTAGGGTTCGGTTTCGGCATTAGGCTTAGGGCTAGGGTTAGACTTACAGGAAGATTCCAGTTCGGGTTTAGGTTAGATTTTGGTTTAGGAGTAGTGTCTGTGGTGAGGATTATGCTTTGGGTTCGAGTTTGGGCAACGATTTCATTCAGTGTTCCGGTTTGGTCCAGGAGTTAAGGTTATGTTGAGTGGTTATGGTTAGGGTTAGGGTTTGGGTTCTGGTGACAGGAGGGTGAGTGTGAGGGTTAAATTTCAGTTTAGGGCGAGGGTTAGAGGTGAGGGTTAGGGTAGGTGTCCGGGTCCGGGCTAGGCTTAAATTTCAGTTTAGGGCGAGGGTTAGAGGTTAGGGCTAGGGTTCAGTTGGGGTGCAGGCTGACCCTTAGCGTTAGGGGTCAGGGTTAGGGTTGGGTGACAGGGTCAGGGTTCGGGTGAGCGTTATGGTAGGTTTAGGGGTAGGGTTAGATTGACGGTTAGGGTTAGGGGTGAGTGTTAGGGTCATAAGATACTTCTCAAATTAGGGTGAGCCAAAACTCTTTAAGATGTAGTGGGATAAGTGTAAAACAGACCATGACAGTGGAAAAACATACCTTTCTACATATAAGGTATGGGATACCAGGCTTCTCAGAGGCACATAAGAAAAAAATTTCATATGTTAGATGCTTGAGATTGATGTAAGTCTGCCAAATATGAGGAAAACAACTACTTCACAACTTAGGCTGCATCAACAGAAACATGAGAAGCAGAAAAATGGAGGTTATAGAGTCCCCTCAGCTCTGTACTGATGAGATCATATGTAGTATATATTTGGTTCTGGGGCTTCTAATTGAAAGATTTAGTCATAATTTGGCAAGTGCCTACTGGGGTGACTAGGATGATGAAGAATCTAGAAACCAACAGGAAAGACAGTGTTTATCCCAGAGAAGGAACCAATAAAGGAGTATGATTTATGTTTTCAGATACATGAAGAGCTGTCATGGGGAGAGGTGTTAGGTTTTCTCTGAACTATCCTAGAGGAAAAGGTGAAATTCTATGCAACATGCAGAAGCTCTTGTTCCCTAGTGAGCTATCTAGACCTGGGTGGCAGGACCAGCAGTTAGTGTAATGGCTATGTTGCTGGACTCCCATGTAGTCAACCATGGTTCAAGTCCTGGACCCAGTGGCTTAAACTCACACTGGGCATGAGTGCATGTATGCCCAAGATCCTGAGAGGAGAGTAGAGGAGAAGGGATTGTGGTGTGGCCATCCCCCTTTGGGAGTGATTTCTCGCTTTCTGTCTCTCTGCCTCTTTGTCTCTCTCTGTCTTTCTGGCAAGTGCATGCACCTTATAGCCAAAACCTCTCCAAAAAAATACACATGTTTATATTAATTTTTTTCCAGATTAATTTCACATAAAGTCCTCATCATGATTTATGCAACATATATTTTTTAACAAAGGACTCCACATTTTTTTGGTCTGTTAAACATTTCTTCCCTTTGCTCCTCAGCTCTGTACTGATGAGATCATATGTGGTATATATTTGGTTCTGGGGCTTCTAATTGAAAGCCTACTCTCTACCATCCACTCCCCTCCCTTACAGTCTCTGGTATCTACACATACCCTCTCTACTATCACATCTTCAGATCTTTTCATTTCTACCATAGAGTGCAGACATTCAATATATATTCAGTGGGGAGATACAGTGTGTATCTTTCAAAGTCTGCCTCACTTTTCCCAACATTTAGTCTTTTATATTCATGCACTTTGAATCAAACGATAGGAACCATTGTTTCTTGGCTAAGTAATATTCCATAGTATATATGTGCCACAGTTTTTCTACCCAGTCATAAGTTTTTTGACACCTAAGCTGATTTCATGTCTTAAGCAATTGTGAACAATGCTGCAATATATTCTTAATATTTTTTCAAAATAACCAAATAGTTCTACAAGGCTTATTATAAAAGAGTTGGCTTCCTAAACTTCATATCTCTATCATGTCTCACATTGGCACCCATTTCCAACCCTTCGACTGTTATCATCTTTTTATGATATTATTGCCAGAAGGTGCATGCACTAACCAGAGAGAGGGAGAGAGAAAGAAGGTACTCCTCAGTGGGACATGGTCATACTACAAACTCTTTGCTATTTCTCTGTCCTGCCTGAATTTGGGAAACACACATGCCTGGCGTGTATTTCAAGCCACCAATTCGGTCCAGGACTCAAACTGGACTGAGATTCAAATCATAGTTAGCCATGCAAGATCCAGCCCCCCTTAGTCACTCACTCAGCCTAGAATTTTAAGTTCTTCATTTCTGGAAATTTTTATTCTAGTGTTTCCTTAGTGAGTCCCTTCCCGTTGATTTTTGTCTTCTCTTTTTCTTGATTCTTATTATTCAGATATCAAGCTTCCTGTACAGGTTTAATTTTTCTTATTTCTCTGTACCAGCTTCTATCTTCTTTTTTTAAAATTAATTAATTAAATTATTTTATTTTATTATTTTTTTATTTACATTTTTTAATGCATTCAGTCACATTATTTAGCTTACAAGGTGATCATTTCAATATATGAACATTTCTCCCTGGTCGAGTTGATCAAAATATAACAACACTACCTCCCTGTCTCAACAATGCTGTCTCCGTATCCCTCCTCCAAATGTTCTTCCTCAGGCCCCTCTCCTCTACACACACCACATCTGGCATTCACATCCAGCTTCTATCTTCTTTATTTTTAAGAATTATTTTATTTAACTATTTATTTATTTATTTTTAATTTGACCAAAGAGGGACAGAGTGAGAGAGAGAGAGAATGAAAGAGAGAAAGTGAGAAAGCAAGTCGCCAGGTCTGGGACTCAAACCACAGTTGGCCATGTGGGAATCCAGCGCCCTTAACCACCATACCACCTGCCAGCCCCTATCTTCTTTCTTTTTTGAGGAAAGGGGCACGTCCTATTTTTGAAGTTATTTCCTTGAATTTACCTTTCCAACATTTTAACTTTTAAAAAGATTTCTGCTTGGGACCAGAAGATGGCATAGCTGTTATGTCACTGGATTCCCACATGGCTGAATGCAGTTTGAGTCCTGGACTGAGTTGGTGGCTTGAAGATCTCACATGGTATGTGCCCATATATGCCCAAGATACCAAAGAAAATAAAGAAGAAGGCATTGCAGCATGGCCATTTCACTGGGGTGTGATTGTCACATTTCATCTCTCTGTCTCTGTCCCTCTCTCTTTGCAGTGAGCACATGTGCCCTAAGGCAAAAACCTCTGGAAAAATTATGTATGTATTATTTCTGCTATCATATATATTTTTTTAATTTCCAGAAGTTTCTTATTCTTGGTAATTCTCTCATAATAGCTTTTTCTTATTGTTTCCTGAGCACTTTCAGCCTTCTGTTTTGAAAATCTAAGACTAGTTGCCAATGTTCTGGGAGCTTCTGTGGGAAAGAGGGCAGGTGAGACGTTCTCACCATGTTGTGTGTGCACCTAATCTTGTTTTCATTGTGATAACAGTATGACATAACCAGGTGTAATGTCCTTCAGTCTAGAAACCTTCCAGAGAGCAGTCTACAACTTTCTGTTGGTGAAGAATGAACAGTAACCCAGGAACATGGAGAGTAAGCAGCTAGCTAGGAGTTAAACTGCTTCATAAACGGTCTAAACCAATCATCTAATTTTTCTTATTTTAAGGTTTTAAAATAGCTCATGGTCACTCACTAGAGAGAGACAGAGAAAGATAGAGGGAAAGTAAAATAATCAACCCTCAGTGGGGATAGCAACCCTACAATCCCTTCTCATCCACTGTCATCCTAGGATTTTGGACACACATGCACATGCCCCAGATGTGATTTTCACACCACCAGGTCCAGGACTCAAACTGCAGTTGGCCGTGTGGGAGTACAGTGCCTTAACCACCATGCTACCTGCTGGCCACCAATCATCTGATTTTAAGCCTCACTTTTAGCTCAGTTCAAGAGGAAGCTGGTGCTGCCAGTTCCTGAGACTAGGGAGTTTTATGGTATATCCCCATTGGTATTGCATAATGAACCATCTCCAAACCCTATGACATGAAACAAAGATCTTTTTATCAGTTTGTGGCATCTGTGGGTTAGGAATGTGGATGAGCCAGAGTAAGAAAGGCTTGTTTCTGCCCCATAATGTCTGGAGCTTCTGCTGAGTGGAAGCCATGACTGGAGGTGACTCTAGTGGATACACACTGGGATGACTGGGGCTGAAGGATCCACTTCCAAGATGGTTTCTTCATCACTTATCTCTTGCTTGGGCTGCAGTGATGTGAAGGCTGGGCTCAGCTGGGATTGTCTTCTAGAAAAACATATAGACTGTCCTTGTGTTTTGGGATTCTCCCAGCATGATGGCTGGAATCAGATAGAGCATCCTTAGAGCAAGCATTCCTAGACAACTGGGCAGATACTACATGGTGTTTTCTGAACTAGCTTCAGAAGCTCCAGAGCATCACTTCCACTAGACTCAATTGATGGAGGAAGTCACAGCCCTCCTGGATCCACAGGGAGAGGACACAGATGTCACCTCTTACCAGAAGAGTGTTGAAGAATATGGGCTCTATATTTTAAAACTGCCACATTAGATTGTTTCTCAGTCTCTCCCCCTCTCTACTCCCAACTTAGGATTCAATTTACTTAAATCCATCAAGTCCATTACCACCTTTTTCTTTTCTTTTCTTTCTTTCTTTCTTTCTTTCTTTGCTTTTCACCTTTTGGAATTTTGTTGCTTTATCGTCTCAACCATTCTCTTTGACTGGGTTTATGCCTTATCAAAACCTTTTATAGTTGCTTTAGTAGGATTCTAAAGATGAAAGAAAAAACTGTATTCAAATTGCCATATTTAGCCAAAAGCTCCATTTAGTTCTTTTTTTTAAAATTTGGTTCTTTAATTTTAAAAATTCTTTTTACATATAATTTTATACTAACTCATTAATGTGATTATATCAGCCATGACTGTTTTCAGTTAATGTTATTTTTTTGTATCATTCTGTACATGGTTGTAGATCCTTCACCATGTATGTCACCCTCCTCCAAATAGCCTATTCTTTCTCAAAAAATCTGTTAAAATGAACTGCTGATATTGAACTCAGACCTGTGGGTATTTAGCATTGCCTCCTTAATCTAGACAGAATTTTTCACTGTTGTAGCCTGAGACTAAATGACACTATTTTCAGTTATTTATTTGTTTTTTTTTTCTTTAAGGTGTTTTTCTTTGCAGAGAGACAGACAGACAAAAAGAGAGGGAAAGTGAGAAAGCACCTCCCAGCAGATGACCACACCACAATTCCTTTCTTCTCCATTCTCTTCTTGGGATTTTGGGGACACACACATGCACACCTGGCATGATTTTTTTCTTTTCTTTTCTTTTCTTTTTGTAAAAATTTGCAATAGAGTGCATTCACTCACTGGAGAGACAGAAAGACAAAGACAGGGAGAGGGAGAGAGAGAAGTCACCCTCCAGGGGCAGTGGTCACCCCACAAACCCCTCCCCTCCATTCTCCTCTCGGGATCTTGGGCATTCTGGACACACCTGCATACACATCTGGCATGAGTTTTTAGCCACTAGGTCCTGGACTCAGAGGGTTCATTCAGCTGTGTGGGATCCAACACCATAACCTCCATGCCACACCTACTGCCCTCCAAATGACACTTCTTAACTGCTACTCCAAACAGTTGACTCACACTGAACCTAAGTTACCCAAATCACCTTTGCACATAGGCTACTAGAAAACCAGGATTTTTTGCTTGTTTGTTTGTTTGTTTGTTTATCTTGTTTCTGTACAATTGACTTTTGGACTCTGAGTGGGATACTTTGCATTTATGTCCAGTTACATTTCATCTTGTTAGCTCTAGTTCATGACTCCAGACTGGGATGTTTTGGATCTTAGACTATGTCCATAGTATGTACTAATCCTAACATTGTGTTGTATAGAGCTCTGCTAAGCTGGTCATCTGCTACAACCAATACATTGAGAATATGCTGAAAAGCTCAGGTCTGCAGCTCAAGGGGACTTCACTCGCTCTCTCTTCCCAAGATGATGCTGATCTACTCGGCAGCTATGCCTGGATCTTACAATTCAACATGTATCTATTTGGCATTCAGCCCAGATTTCTGCATCATGACCATGGACATGGCATGCTTCTCTGTGTCTACAGAAATTGTTTTGACATATAATACATTAATAAGGGCCAAATGGTGGCACAATGGTAAGATGAGGTGCACTGCGAGGTAATCCCACATGGGAAGGTGACTAGTTCAAGTCTGGAGACTTCTAGACTGGGCATGCACTTGCCTCTGAACCAGGGCTGGCTGAAGGCTGGGGAGAGATTGCAGTATGAAGACCCTATTTGGAGTGCTATCTCTCTGTCTCTCTCTCTCATTCATGAAAGAAAGAAATAAACTGTAAATAGGTGAGTGCCTGTATGTGTGTGTGTGTGTGTATAAAGTTACATGTGTGTATGAATATATATGTATCTCTCAAATTATATGTGTGTGTGTGTGAATATGTATGTATCTCTCAAATTATATGTGTGTGTGTGTGTGTGTGTGTGTGTGTGAATATGCATATGTATGTGTATGTATTTGAGACATAGTAAGGTTAATAGATCAGGAGATAACTGCCAGTGAAAAATTAATTTGCTACTCACAGTTCCCAAGAGAAGAAGGCACATTATGCCACAGGGCAAGGGGGACCATGGGGAAGTACCAGCGTTGTCAAAAGACAGAGATAGGGGGACCAGCAGTTGGCGTAATGGCTATGTCACTGGAATCCCACGTAGTCGACCGTGGTTCGTGTCCCGGACCCGGTGACTTAAAACTCACGCTGGGCGCATGTGCATGTGTGCCCAAGATCTTGAGAGGAGAACGGAGGAGAAGGGATTGCGGCGTGACCATCCCCCCAGGGGGTGATTTCTCGCTTTCTGTCTCTCTGTCTATCTCTGTCTGTCTGGCAAGCACACGTGCCTTATAGCAAAAACCACTCCAAAAAAAAAAAAAAAAGACAGAGATAGGGAGGAGAGCTACAAGCAAGAGCTATGGCAAGAACAGGTGAGGCAGGATGAGCAAACCTGGAATTGGCTAGTGTGAATCCTTTCCACAAGCTCTGGGGCATAGGGTTGCCCTTTGTCCAGTGTCTGGCCCTGGGGTGATTAGGACTTGGGGACTCTGACCTAGAAAAGGAGAAGCCCATAAAAGAAGGGAGTGTGGGTCCTAGAATGGTTATTTTGTACCAATTGATAGAGTTTTCACTGTCTCTAGGAATTGGTTTCCCCTGGGAAGGTAAGTCCCTTCCAGATCAATAAGGCCCAGACACCAAAGCATCAGAATACAGAAAATGAAAGGCATGGCTAAGACACATCTAATGTTATCCTTTGTCTAAGGTTGATTCAAAGAGAGTCTGCGAGCAGTCTTAGAGAAGTCCTGTCACCCCAGGTCTTATTTCCTTCTCGCCTAAAAGAAGCAAGAGAAGAATCAGAATAATCTGTTCCACACACCACTGTAATGCTACTGCTCTGCTCACACACACTGGGGCTCCCCTAGACAGGGACACAGAGAGAAGCCACCACCGAAGTATCTTCCCTGCATGTCCCTCCAGAGTTTCTTGGGAAAATGTGTGCCTGTGTGTTTGGACTTAGGGCAGATCCATTCCTAGCCAATAGCTTCCTCAATTCCTATGGAAACCTATTACACATGGAAACCTCAAATCAAAGTCTAGGCAATGAGTTAGATTCAAGCCCTGCTGATATTAAGTGTCTGTTCCCTAAGAGCCACTGAGAAAAGAGAAAAAAGACCATTGATAAGGGTGGAAGAGCATTCTGTGCTGGAGGTTGTGTTTATTCTTCTCTGAAGTAGGTTGTTTGGCCACTCCCCAGTATGCTCTGGCTCTCTGCCACACATACACATGGCCAACATGCCCCTCGCAAAGACCATAGCCACCAGGATTTCAGCACATGGAAGACATGGACTCATGAATCTCACTGTCTCTCTGGCAACTCCTCCAGTCCCTTGAACTCTTAAAGGCAGCTGCGGGGACCAGCAGTTGGTGTAATGGCTATGTCGCTGGACTCCCATGTAGTCAACAGTGGTTCGAGTCCCAGACCCAGGGACTTAAACTCACGCCAGGCACGTGTGTGTGTGCGTGCCCAAGATCCTGAGAAGATAATGGAAAAGAAGAGATTGAGGTGTGATCATCCCCCCAGGAGGTGATTTCTCACTTTCTGTCTCTGACTCTCTCTGTCTTTCTGGTGAGCACACACACACTATAGCAAAAAAAAAAAAAAAAACTCTCAAAAAAAAAAAAAAAGGCAGCTGCTGAGGACTGGGCTAAGCAGACAAACAGGTCTCAGCTGGAGGCAGGGTCTAGGCCAGGAAAATAGCTCCTGCACAGTAACACCCCTTCAACCATGATGTCTCCATGTCGTCACGTGTCACCACATGGAGTCAAAATGACAGGCGCCACATCCGTGTGAGCAGAGTTGACGCTCCAGTTGGTTATATTCCTTGGGTAGCTACCTACTTCCACCGTGGCCTCATCTATTCCACAGCCTTCCAGACACCCTGTGTTCCTGGGAGGCACATCTGGGATCACAGACACCCATCGAGATGGTTGCTACAGTGCCTTCCAGCTCCTGTGCTCTCTGACTGTGGGCTGTCAATTGAAAGACCCTTCCTTTGGAAACTATCCTCCCCAACCAAAGACTGTTTTCCTGTTTTCTTCTTTGAGGGGTCCTCTCCCAGACCACATCTCCTAAAGTCGAGGTATGTGCAGAGTTCGTCCCACGCCATACTGATCCTGAGGTTGATGGCAGTATCTCAGAAGACTCAGGCCAAGCTTCAGATGCTGACATGTCAAGCCCACTCTCTCGGTCTTTCTGAGCCCAGGAGGCTGCCCGGTCCCTCCAGTGCAAACATTCCAGCATTCAGTTCAGAACATCCAAGCACATGGTCTCACATTACTAGAACAGTTTGGCAAGTGCTCAAAGGCTGCACAGCGGCTCCCAAGCTTCCTTTCTCGGGCACCAGGCCTTCTTTGTGCCCAATCCCTTCTAATGCAGACTGGAGAGCACTTCTCAGGGAGTCAGGGACCTGCCAGTAGAGGGATAGCAGGGGAACATTGAACCCTTCAAGTATACAGCGGTTCTATTAAGAACTGCCAGTTTATTTTATATGGTCAAGAGCTTATGCAGAAACAAAAAAGTAAAAGGAGTGAGCAGAGATAGAAAGATGTGCAGGGTAACCCCCAAACTACTCCACTGTGCAAATCCGGGGGGCAGTGTTTACATTGTATTCGAGGGAATTGCTCCTCTTGCAGCTGTGCAATGCTGCTAAATACTCTTTTCTTCCTGTTTCTTCATCCAGTTCAATTATCAGTCAAGACATGCCCCATGTCTTCAGCAAACATCAAATTATTTGCTTAAAATATGAGAGCCAGTGGGACGGCCAAGTTTACAGACACCTATTCTCTTTCTTTTTTAGTTTTTTTTTTAATTTTCTTATTTATTTTTAAATTTATCTACATTTAATCATATGTCTTTACAGTATACATTTCTTTTTCCAACACAAATACCATGCATGTCAGTCAAGACAAAGATATTACTATATACATTATCATCATCAATTAGCTTCTCATTTTTTGTCAATTAAGCATATTTTTACCAGTTTTTCCTTCCCCTTCCCCTCCCTCTCTTGCATACTAAACTTTTTTTTTCACACTTTATTGATTCACAAAAGATCTTAAAGTGGACAAAGCTAGAACCTAGGGACAAGTGCACTGTAATTTTCTTCTGAAACATTTTTTCTCTCTCTCCATTTCCCCTTTTACTAAAGAAAGGTATAAACCAACTTATCTGCAAAAAAAAAAAAAATAGGTTAATCTCAATTTGGTCTGTTATTTGCAGAAAGCCCCATAAGAATTTAATTTCTGAGGCAAGGTAACAGATACTATTGTATTAATTGAATTTATGCAAATTACCATTCTGCAACAAAATAAGAATGCTCACACATATTTTCCAATTGCAAAGAGGTCAGAGAGGGAGAAAAGTTTATGTTTCAATTAAAAACTTTTTTTAACAAATTACTGAACCTATCAACTCAAAAGAAAGCAAAAATCTTTAAATCTGGAAGACAAAGCATAGAAGAAATCAATAATGTTTTAGAAAAAAGTCATAGAATTCTATTTCACCAGTTCAATCTCATGTAAACTCCCTTTTGTTGAATTTGCAGTGTTACCGTGGTCTGACCTTTCCCTTAACATTCAACATTATCATTGATATTTCAGAACTTGTCTCTACCATTAAGTTGGCCTTTTTCTTGGTCATTTTTTTGTTCTCTTATTCTTCTGTCTTTAGTTTTCCTGGTATAGTACTCCCTTTAGAACTTCTTGAAGAGCTGATCTAGTGTTGCTAAATTCTTTCAGGTTTTGTTTATCTGAGAAATGCTTTTTTATCTTTTCTTCCCATATGAAGGATACTCTTGATGGATTTAGTATTTTTGGTTGAAATTGTTTTTCACTTAACACTTTGAATATATTTCCCCATTATTTCCTTGCTTGCATTGTTTCCAACAAGAGGTTCACTGTTAGCCTGATGGGATAGCCTTTGACTCCTGCCAGTTTTAGCATCTTTTTTTTGTCTGTGGTTTTGGTTAATTTGGCTATGATGTTCCTTGAAAAAGATCTTCTTGGGTTGGGAACTAGCAGTTAGCGTAATGGCTATGTCGCTGGACTCCTACGTAGTCGACCGCGGTTTGCGTCCCGGACCTGGTGGCTTAAAACTCACGCCGGGCACGTGTGCGTGCGTGCCCAAGATCCCGAGAG
>NW_006159863.1:1049905-1062352 GCF_000334495.1 Tupaia belangeri chinensis | reverse complement strand
TCTGGCGAGCGCACGTGCCCTATAGCAAAAACCTCTCCAAAAAAAGAAAAAAAAAAAGAAGATGATCTTCTTGGGTTGATTTTTTTGTGGGGTCTTTTGTATTTCTTGAGTCTGGATATTTGAATGCCTTTCTATATTTGGAAAGTTTTCCTCCAGGATTTCATGAAATAGATTATCAATGCCCTGATTTGTGTCTTCACCTGGTTATTCAAATGTTTGGGTATCTAATGGTACCTAGTATTACTCATGTATTATTCTGATTTTTTGGTTATTTTCTGTCTTTTTAGTGAATTTTTCTAGGTCAGAGGATCGTCTTCTACATCTGAGATTCAACCTTCTGTATGATCTAATCTGATTTTAATACTTTCAAGGGAGGTTTTGATTTTTTTGTATTACAGCCTTTGTCTCTAACAGTTCCATTTGATTCTTTTTTAACGGTGTGTATTTCCTCTTTCAGATTGTGGAAGAACTTCCTCACTTCCTGGAACTCATTGTCTCTTTTCTCCTACATTTTCTGGAGTCTGTTGTTTCTCTTCTCTTGCATCTCTGTCAGCTTTGTCACTATGAATATCCTAAATTCTTTATCTGACATTCCCACAAGTTCCATTGTACTTCCATTGTCTGTGGATGACAAGGGGCTGTTCTTTCCCCCTTGGGGGAAGATATATTTTCTTGATTTCCCATATTTCTTGTGCTTCTGCAGTGGCTTCTGGCCATCTGATGGATTATACATTACTTCCTCCCTTCTCGAAATTAATTCTGAGTGTTGGAGGTGTTCAGAAGGAGAAGACCTGCAGTATATCTGCAGTTCTGTTTTTCTAATCCTGATCAAGCAACCTGCACTTTTGTGGAACTGGAACTGGATATTACAAAGGCCTCATGGTTTCAAGGGAATAGGTGCATCTGGGCTAAGCTGCAAGGTTTCAACTAAGAATTCAGAGGTCTATAGGAGGAGAGGAGCTGTGTTCACTGCAGCTCTGTATTTCTCCCAGCTGCTCAGTTTGCAGGCGCTCTTCTCTGACTTTTCCTTATTAAGTGGTATATTCACATTAGGCTAATTGGTTAGATATTCCTGCTACTGTGAGCTCATATGCTTCACTTTACTGTGAGGCACTTCTATGCCTATTTCTCCCCAACTACTGTGTTTTGGAACATAGTATCCACAGAAAGGAATTTCACTTTAGATTTATAATGATGATTTTCTCCCTTTCTCCCCCTTTCTGTGCCAGTTCAGGTGGGTTTGAGGTTTTCTATGACCCTAAAAGTATTCAAAGGTTTCACTACTGTGTACCTAGATCTACCTAGACACTCAATGTGTGGGAGGTGAGAAGCAAGTTGAAAAAGTCAGGTAAAAGAAATGAAACAAAGAGAAAGAGAAAAAAAAGACAAAACAAAACAATGAAGAGGGAAAAATATTATTTTAAGAAAAAGGCAAAAAATAAGAACTATATGAAGTGCTAGCATATAACATGAAAAGGGCGGAGGCTTTCAGGTTAAAGAGGCAGAGCTAGGCCCACCTCAGACACACATGGATTCTGAAATTAGCAAGAGAAAGAAGAGGTCAGACAAGAGGTAGTACCTACAGATTTTTAAACAATTTATATATGAGAGAAAAATTTCGAGAGAAAGGGAGAGAGAAAGACAGAGACAGAAAGAAGACAGAGACCACCCTACCTGGCTTTTCACTGGGTATTGGGCCAGAAGGAGAGGTTTAGCGCAGAGGCTTTCCTTAAAGGGGCAGGGCTAGGTCCACCTCAGATGCACATGAATTCTGGTTTTTCAATGGGTGTTGGACCAGAAGCATGTTCTCTTACTTTGAAGAAGAGAAGGCTGTAGCCTGAAGAGGTGACTTGTCTAGGCATCCCAGGAGGAGGCAGGACCTGAGTATAGAGCTCTCGACCTCCTTTTCCCCTTGGCTTCCTATCTAAGTGTGGACCAGAGACCAGCACCCTCAGCACATCTAGGAGCCCGGTGCAAATGCAGCATCTCCAGCTTCAACCCCAGACTTGCTAGTCATAACCTGCCTTTGACAACACTCCCTGGTACTGATCTTCACTACATCCAAGAAGAAACGATAGAGACTTTAAATGCACTGTTGTTCACAAAATAACCCAAATATCCTGCACTCTGAACGGAAAAGAACAGTTCAGGGGGAGGGTGGAAGAGACTGAGCTGTGTTCATTTTCAAAAGCTCCATCTGGAGAGTCCTACCCTTCCAAGTGGATGAGCTTGGCAAGGACAGACCTGGGGTATGCTTGTGTGCACCCAGGGTAAGTTTGTTCTCATTCTCTCAATTATGCAGGCTTTTGTTCTGACTCTTGCCTGACTGAACACAGCACAACCATTTCACATCCCTCTTGACATCAAGAACATGACCCTTTGCAGAAAGGACAACCTTGGAAGAGTGAGAGGCCTTGACTTGAACTCTCTGGAGCCAGCACCTTGGCTCAGCTGTCACCCAGAGCCCTTGCTCTGCAAGGAAGAAACTGCAGCTTTCCCAGGAAACCAGCTGTTTGTCCCCACTGAAGATCCTCCACTCTTTGTATCATTTTCTACTTTGGGTTTTGGTTGATAGATACCCTCATCACCCATAGAGCATGAGCTTACTGGGGAGGCACAGCCCCTTTGCATGGTAGCCCCCACAGTACTTGATAGATAAGCAGGGTTGCCCATGCATTGGTGGACAGTGAGAGTACAGAGCATGCCCAAGAGCCATGGAGGCAGCCAGCCTCTCAGAGGCCTGAAGTAGGGACTTGTCCTTGTCTTCCCTTCTTTGGTTTGGGAAAGACTGACCTGTTGTTAGGAATTGACTTGCATCACTCCAAATGTTATACGTTGAAGCCTTAACCCCATACCTGAGAATGCGACTCTACAAATGAGGGAGTGCCTTTGACAAGAGGATTATGGTTAGTCACTGGGAGAGCCCTAATCTAATATGAGGGGTAGCTTTATAACACAAAGAAATCACCACACATCGAGAGGCACCAGGGGCACGTGTGTACAAAGTAAAGACCGTGTGTACAAAGTAAAGACCGAGAACAGAGGGAGAAGTTGGCCATCTGCAAGCCAAAGAGAGAGGTCTTGGGAGAAACTAACCCTGACCTTGAACATGCATCCTCTAGAACTGAGAAAATAAATGTCTATTGTGTGAGCCACATGGTCTGTGGTGCTTTGTCATGGCAGCCCAAGAAGACTCATGCGCCCATGAATATGCACAACAGACCAGGGTCTTAGCTACTGTTCTGTTCCTGGTTCACCCATTATTTTCCATTTCTGTGGAAAACAATAATTCTGAACTCCAAGTGGATAGGGTGTTTTGGTTTTGGTTTGGTTTTTTTAGAGGTTTTTGTTATGTGTGTGCTCGCCAGAGAAACAGAAAGCAAGAAATCACCCCTCCAGGAGGGATGGCCACACTGTAATCCCTTCTCCATTATCCCCTCAGGATCTTGCAGTTGGCTTGAATTTAAAGTCACCAGGTTTGGGACTCAAACCACGGTCTACTACGTGGGGTCTAGTGATATAACCATTATGCCATCTGCTGGCTCCTCTTTTATTTATGTTTAAAATTTTGTTATAAACAAATAATGGGAGGATATAAGAGTTTGTAAACAAAACATAAGTACTTTTCTCCTCACTGGAAAAGAGTCTGCCATGTATGTGATTACCTTATGGTTGAGGTCTTTATTAGCATATTTTAGAACAGGGAATGTATATATTCCTTTTTTCCAGGCATAATTATATTTCCTTTACAGCTGGGAAACCTATAGTCTAGAGTCTGATTTGGTCTGTTGCTTGTGGGCCCAAGGCCAGTATTTCTAAAGTGCTACACCCATGAGAACAGCACTTTCAACACACACACACACACATAAAGGCACTTACAGTTTATGCAATTTGTATGTACATGTCTGTGTTCAAACACTGCCTTGTACTTGTATTACCAGTTACTATTTTGTTGTATGGTTCCATCATATCTGTCTTATTACCTTGTATACCCTTCTTTATTTTTGTTTTTTATTTTATTATTATTATTTTAGTTTTGCCATAAAGTGCACGCACTTCTTCAGAGAGAGACAAAGACCGAGAGAGAATGAGAAAGGGAAAGTGAGAAATCATACCTCCTGGGGATATGATTTAAAATTCTCTGTTCAAATATCTGGTGTGACTTATGGCTCCTGAGCAAGGCTGACTGATTCTGAGCTAAAGAGGTGGAAGAAGATACAACATAGGAAAACCCTTCTTCATTCTCCTCTCAGGATTATGGGCATGTATACAAAGGTATCACATGTGATTTTCAAGTCACTAGGTCTGGGACTCAAACCACACAGTTGGCCATGTGGGAGAGAGTGCCTTAACTTCCATGCCACCTGCTGGTTCTTGCTCTTGGTTTTTAATAATGATCCATTTTAGTCAAAAGGGAGGCCCCTATCTCTGTCACAGGCAGTCAGCTCCTGCAAATCTGGCACCATAGGCAAGCTATCCATGGCTACTCCATAACCATCTCTTTTAGAGACTAAGTATGATTCTAAGGAAATGGGGTCACCTCTAGTTCCTCTCCAGCCTGAGATCCTAAGTTTTCTCCCTTCTCCTCCCAATATTTCCAAATAGAGCAGGCTCAGAGACTCAGACACTCGGCATTGGTTCTCCTAGTAACCCTGAAAGGACATCTGTCACTGAGGAGGTGGAAACCTCACCCACACCTGTGGCTCAAACTGTGATCTTCCTGTCAACCATGGTGGCTGGGACCCTTTCCCAAGTTGTACCTCCTTCCTGCCCCAGTAGCTCAGAATCAGTCATATCATGCCAGATATTTGAACAGAGAGAATTTTATATAAAGATTTGCTGATTAGCTATGGAAGTAACTAGGTCATGGGAAGGAAAGAGAAGGCCCTCAACCAGCAGCCAGTTGAGTGGGGAGGGGCATGTGTTGGGAGTGACAAGGGTAATTCCCCATTCTTTTCATGTCTATGGGATAGAGGGAAAGGCCTCTCTTCTCCCTCCTTTTTCACTTCAGCCCTAGTCTCTGAGAAAACCTATACAGGCCTACCTTCTGCATTCCCTGCTAGAAACTACTCTAGAACTAATACTATTAAAAGTTTACTTATTTCGGGACCAGAAGATGGTGTAATGATTACACCACTGCATTCCCACATAGTTGACCATGGTTTAGGTCCTGAACCTGGCAGCTTAAAACTCATCGGGTGCATGCGCATGTGTGCCCAAGATCCCAAGAAAAGAATGGAGGAGAAAGGATTGCAGTGTGGCCAAACCCCCTGGGGAGCGGGGGTGTGATTTCTTGTTTTCTGTCTCTGTCTCTCTGGCAAATGCACACACTCTATAGCTAAAATCTCTCTACCAAAAAAAAAAGGAAAGAAAGAAAAACGTTTATTTCTTCCATGAGCAAGAGAGACAGAGAGAAAGACAATACCCCTAACAAGGTCTTGATGCCAAAATCCACCCCCAGCCTCAGTCAGGCCTAGATCATGGTCAAAAATACATACCCACGTGTACTCAGGAAGTCTCTGGACTTGAACCAAGAAACTTCCATATGAGTCATCCTCATAGAGCATTGTATTTTACCTCCATCTGGCCCCTCTAGAATTAACCTTTGAAGATAGATTTAGAATCAGCACAGTGTGAGTGCTGGATGAAGGGAGCTGGATGGAAAGACACTTCTCTTTGCCACTGTCTTCCTTCCTCCCACTTTTCTGTTCCTGTTCTCCTCTCTCCTCGTCTGAAAGGTTACCCATAGTGGCAGAGACACTTACATTTCACTATTCTGAACAGACCATGAAAAATGTAACTGCACATTCTTTATACATGCATACACTCTGCTGATTACACATGATCACTACCACAAGATATTGAATCACTATTCAAGATATTGAATTGTATGATCTCAAAGCCCGGGATTCTAGAACTCTGCTTTGGCTAACCATAAAGCAGTGATTTTCAAAAATACTTGAGGACTAAGTTCTACTCTCAAATATTCTGATTTCTTTGATATGTGGAGCAGGATCTGCTTGACATGGGGATTTCAAGAAACTTCCCATGTGATTCAAAAAGTACAACAAGCCCAGACACTGTGACATAGTCAGTGGCAGAACTGGAAGCCACATGCTGAACCTGGTTTGAATCTCTAGCCCGGTCAGCCTGAAAACACACCAGGATCATGGCAGGCAAAAGGGAATCATGGCGTGACTGAACTCTGAGAAGGATGCTTTTCTCTCTTTCTCTCTCTCTCACACTCATGTACACACATACTCTATGATGAAAAAAAAACAAACAAACAAAGTGTGCAGCCAGGGCTGAGAACTATGCCCTGAAGTACACCCACATTATACGGGGACAAGTGGGTTCTTCAAAAAGTTCGTGGAAATACATGTGCTGGAAGGGACTACCTGTGGGGTTCTTACCAAAATAAACTCGTACTTTAATTTCATTTTTCACAAACTTTTTGAAGCTCTTCTGTATGTGACTAAATATAACCCTTAATTGTTGCCAATTCCTGCTTTCTAACATTGGCTCTGCCCAATCTGGCTTGAGTGGAAATGTTGAATTCACTCTGCACTCATTCCAAGACACTGGTAATTTCAGAGTTTTGACAGTTCTACCAGGTCTTTACAAACTTTTTTTTTTCTTTAACCACATGTATTATTTGAAGAAGAAAGGGAGAGGAGGAGGAGAGAAAAGAGAAAGAGAGAGAGAATAGCAGGCAGAGAGGCAGAAGACAGAAAGAGAAACAGGGAGAAAGAGACCGGTTGCCTTGGACATCATCTCTCTGACAGTGGTCATCAGCTTTCTCCCTCAAGGCTAGTGCAACCTTTCCTTGTCTTCTAACAGGAGCAAAATCTGTCTTTTCCTCTGCAGCAATACTGTATGAAAAAGATCATGGCCATATTCCTTGTGCCCTTTCCAGCAGAACTCACATGTTTCTTCTGGGGGAAAAAATAAATGGGAGAACTTTTGTAAAGACTATGCAGCAAGATTTTAAAAATAGAAATTTAAAGTAGTTTTTATCACAGAGGATATCTAGAACACAGCCCTACCCAGAGTTTGTGGATTATTATCATTTTTCTCTTTGCTCTCAATCAGATTAAACTACGTAGTTGAAAGAAGGAGGCATATACTGGTACCATGACATGGTATTTAGACAGAAGAAAATAAACAGGCACAATTCCTGCTAGTCTGGGTAATTCGATTGGAATGAGAAGAAATGGAAAAGAAACAAAACACAAACCAAAGGTCAGTTAATAATACGATTGCACGTAGTATAATGTTTTCAGGAAAAGTGAAAATGACAGCTTCCTTTTCAATGGCCTCACTAATATAGAAATGCTGATGTTTTACATTTTAATCATATCATTTAACAACCAACATTGTTGCAGAAGGGTGCGCTCCATGAAAAACCCATTTCCTTTTGTCATTTAGAACAGAAAATTCTTTCTTACTACAATTTAGATGGTAGTCATTCAAAATTATTTCCTTGTTTTCTTAAACAGAATTTATGTGTATAATACAATGCTGTAAAGGAGTAAGAATTACAATTTTTGACTATATAATAGTAGGATAATAGTGGCATCTCCCTGAGCCAATGGGTGGCATAATGGTTAAAGTGCTAGATCCCACATGGTAGACTATGCGATTTGAGTCCTGGACCCGATGGCTTGAAGGACATGCCAGATGTGTGTGTACGCATGCCCAAAGTCTCCAGAGGGGAATGGAAGGGAAGGGCTATTCCCTCAAGGGGATGATTTCTCATTTTCCCTCTTTCTGCATCTCTCTCTGATGAACACACAGCCCCATAGCAAAAAAACACTAACACCAACAACAAAGCATCAGCTCCCAAGGGAAAGACTAGGAAATCAGATGGAAGTTACTAGAAGTTGGCACCACCCAGTAGAGATAAGTAAAATTAGAACTTGGCTCAGTTCAAGTGGTGGTTTCAGTGCTATCAGCCCAGAACAGAGTCTCTTTAGCACAGTTATGGTGAGAAACAGGGTCCAAGAGTAAGCTTTCCTTATATGAGACAGGACAGTGTTTTGTTCAAAATCATAATGATGATGAAGAGTGCTTTGGAGAGATGTGCTTGGCCACAGGTAACTCACAATACCACAGTTCTAGGAATTAGGATCCATTCTTCCCTACTTCAGAATAGACAAACCTGGGCAGAGGAGGGTCTCCAAAGCCTGAGCTTTGGAGTTTCCCACGAGAGGTGGGAAAGGTGGCATTCACAAAGGAGGGGGTATGGGATTTCTGAGCAGGGGACCTGAAGAAAGGCTGTTAGGAAGAGAAAGGGAGAAAGGGAGCCCCTGAAGGTCTCAGCTTGAGAGGCTCCTCTCCTTAGGCCCAAGATCCACCTGGCTCTTCAGTAGTTGAGCTGGTCTAGAGAGATGGGGAAGCTTAAGACTACAGGATGAAAAGAAGTTAAAGATCAACTATCTTCTCTCCTCTCCCCCACCAACATTTTAGAAATACGGCAAAGGCCAGTGACCAGGGGTGGTATATTATAAATATGGCCATAGACAGGCTATATTTCAGGACTAAAAGAACAAGAAGCTTCTTCCTGATAGTCCTTACCCTACAAGCCCTACATACTCACCCTAGAGGCTGATAATCATCTCCCTATGGAGTGGAAAGAGAGGGACCTGCTTCTGTATCCACATTCAATTATACCCATTTTTAGTTTCTAGAATTCTCCCTCATTGTCAAGTTGTAAAAAGTAAATTCCAACTTTTTTATTAAAAAGGGATGGGAGCACTTAGGTTGTGGTTTTGCCAAAAATTCATATTCTAAACCTAATTGTGGAGAGACATCAGACAACCCCAAATTTTTAAGATAGCTGACCTGAGGGACTCAAAAAATGTCAGTGGTATGAAAGATAAAGAAAAAACTGAAGAACTTCTCCAGATTAAAAGAATCAAAACATGTGACAGATAAATGCAATATATGTTCCTGAGAAAATAAAAGAGAAGGGATTGCAGCGTGGCCATCCCCCCTGTGGGGTGATTTCTTGCTTTCTGACTCTGTCTCTCTCTGGTATGCTCTGGGCTGGAAACTATACTGGGTAAATATTACTGTATAGCTAAAGCTGGGGTAACTGATGACATTTGTATGTGGATTGTAGATAAGATGATAGATAGTATTGTATCAACATGGAATTTCCTTAATGTGATCATTATACCGGGGTTATGTGAGAGAATATACTTGTTTTTATGAAATACACTAAAATAGTAATGGGAAAAGGGACTAATATGTGTAAGTTACTTTGAAATTGTTTAGGAAAATTATGCACAAACACACACACACACACACACATACACACACTCACACATAAAGAATGATAAAGCAATACAAGTGTACTAAAATGTTAACCAGCTGATACAGTATATATGGAAGTTTTTAAAATACCATCATTATAACTCTTCTTAAGTTTGAATTTTTGTTTTGACAGGTTTTCGCTATAGGGCACGTGCGCTCGCCAGACAGAGAGAGACAGAAAGACAGAAAGTGAGAAATCACCCCCCAGGGGGGATGGCCACGCCGCAATCCCTTCTCCTCCATTCTCCTCTCAGGATCTTGGGCACGCACGCACGCACGCACGCACACACGCCTGGCGTGAGTTTTAAGCCACCTGGTACAGGATGCCAACCATGGTTGACTACATGGGAGTCCAGCGACATAGCCATTACACTAACTGCTGGTCCTTCTGTTACTTTCTTCAGGCAGTAGCCCTGCTGTCAGTTGGCTTTCTGAGCTTGACTGAAATTAACTTCTAGACTTCTCATACCAATGAAGTTATGTTATTTGGGCAAAACTAAGATTTGAAGAAGATATGAATCCAACAAGATGTTAGTTCACAGCCTTCACGTGGCACAGGGGTTATTGAGAAGTGTGTTGTTTATGTTCTACATATTTGGATGTTTTCCAGCTTTTTTCCTGTTATTGAGTTCTAATTTAATTCCACTGTGGTCATACTCTGTATGATTTAATTTACTGAGATCTGTTGAATGGCTTAGGATATGGTCTGTCTTGTTAACTGTTCCAAGTATACTAAAAATGGAATGTGTACTCTGTGGTTGTTGAGTATTCTGTCAATCTCAATTATGTGAAGTTAGTTGATAAATTATTTAAGTCTTTTATATCCTTACTGAGTTTCTCTGCTTGTTCTAGAAACTATTGAGAGGAGATGTTGATGTTTCCAACTATGATTGTAAATTTGTCTATTTCTCCTTTGAGTTCAATTAGTTTTTGCTTCATGTATTTTGAACTTTGATATTAGGTGCATAACTAGAATTAGTGTGTCCTCTTGATGAATTACCACTTTATCACTATGCAATGACCCTGTTTATCCCTAATAATATTCTTTGCTCTGACATTTACTCTGTCTGATTTTAATACAGAAATTCTACCTTTGGATTAGTATTTTCAAATATGTATCATCTATCCTTTTGCATTAGCCTATTTGGAGCTTCATATTTAAAGCAGGCTTCTTTTGGATAATATACAGTTACCAGAAAAGAAAGCCTAGAAGAAAATCATCAATGTTTCAGTCAAAAGTCATAAAATGCTATTTCACCAGTTCAGTCTCATGTACTTAATCTATCTTCTGTTGTGGTTTGATCTTCCTGATTAAATTCTGGGGTATAATATTCAACTCCAAACCTATGATTAAGTTGGCCATTTTCTTGGTTTTTGAACTCATTGTTGTGTGTCTGTATTTAATTTTTCTGGTCTAGCACTCCCTTCAGAACTTCTTGTAGATCTGGTCTGGTGCTGGTAAATTCTTTCAGGTTTTGTTTATCTGAGAATGTTCTTTTCTTCCCATATGAAGGATAATCTTGCCAGGTACAGTATTCTTGGTTAAAATTGCTTTTCCTCTAACATTTTGAATAGACTTTCCTATTCTTTCCTCACTTACATTGTTTCTGATGAGAGGTTCACTGTTAGCCTGATGGGCTATCCTTTGTAGGTAACTTGACGTTTCTCTCTTGCCAACCTTAGTATCTTGTCTTTGTGATTTTGTTCAATCTGACTATAATATGTCTTGGAGAAGATCTTCTTGCTTGATTCTATTTGGGGTCCTTTGTATTTCTTGAATATGGATCTTTGAGTGCCTTTCTAGGTCTGGAAAGTTTTCTTCCATGATTTCATGGAATAGATTATCAATACCCTTATGAGTCTCTTCCACTTCTGGGATACAAATTATCTGGATGTTTGGACATTTGATGGTATCTAGTATTTCTCATATATTATTCTCATTTTATGGGGCAATTTTCTCAGTCTTTGTGGTGGAATTTTCTAGGCCAGTGATTCTTCTACATCTGATATTCAATTTTTTTTATGATCTAGTCTGCTTTTAATATTTTCAAGGGAGGGTTTTTTATTTTTTTGGAGAGATTTTCACTATAGGGCGCATGTGCTCACCAGACAGACAGAGAGAGACATAGAGACAGAAAGCGAGAAATCACCCCCCCAGGGGGGATGGTCACACCGCAATCCCTTCCCCTCCATTCTCCTCTCGGGATCTTGGGCATGCACGCACACACGCCTGGCGTGAGTTTTAAGCCACCGGGTCCGGGACTTGAACCGCGGTTGACTATGTGGGAGTCCAGCGACATAGCCATTACGCTAACTGCTAGTTCTCAAGGGAGGTTTTGACTTCCTGTATTATAGCCTTCATCTCTAACAGGTCCATTTGATTCTTTTTTTTATAGTGTGTATTTCCTCTTTTAGATCTTGCAAGAATTTCCTCACATCCTGCAACTCATCAGCTCCTTTCTCCTGCCTCTTCTGCAGTTCATTGTCTGTCTTCTCTTCCATTTCTGTTAGCTTTGTCACTATAAATATTCTAAATTCTTTATCTGACATTTCCATGAGTTTCATTGTGCTGAGGATGAAGAGGAGTTATTATTTTCCCTGGGAGGAGAGGTATTTTCTTGCTTTCCCATATTTCTTGTGACCCTGCAATTATTTCTAGTCATCTGATGGATGGTGCATTTCTTCCTAATTCTTGAAGTTCAATCTGAGCGTTCAGAGGCATGCAGGAGGAGGTGATCTGCAATCTCTCTTCTGTTCCATTTTCAATCTTTGTGCATCAGATTCAGTGGGAACAAAGGAATATTCTGACCCTAATCATATCAGATGTTTGGATCCTGTTCACTTGGACCTGTCTAGACACTTAGTGCATAGAGGCCACTAGAAATGAAATTGGAGGGAGAAGTCTCAGCAGAAAATCTTCATTTTTAGTCAGGGATAGCAATATTTTACAGCTCAAATTTGGTATCCATCTCAGTGGGGCTTGCTTTTTTAAACATCCAATTTTATACTAATAATTTGTGACTTTTAATTTATATTTTAGACCATTTACATTTAATGTGGTTATTTATATGATTTGGTTTAAATCTACCTCTATTTGTACCTTTTGTTATTTGATCAATTTTTCCTCTT
>NW_006159863.1:1044395-1049892 GCF_000334495.1 Tupaia belangeri chinensis | reverse complement strand
CTCTTTTGGATTATTTGAAAAATTTTAATGTTCCATTTTATGTCCTTTTAGGGCTCCCCAGGTATTTTGCTCTTGTTTTCCTAGTGGTTGCTCTGGGGTTTATAGTAACATCATTAACTTACCCCATTCTACCTGCTGTAAAGTATACAAAAAAAAAAAAACCTTACAACAGCATATTTCTATTTCTCCCCTTCTGGCCTTCATGCTTTCATCATACACTTTACTTCTACATGTTATAAGCCCCATGATGCATTGTTATAACTATTGTCTTAAATAATCATTAAAGAGATTTAAGAAATGTAAAAAAAATCTTTTCTATTAACCCATTTATTTGGTATTTCCAATGTTCATTTCTTTATGTAGATCCATTTTTCCATCTTGTATCATTATATTTCTGCCTGAAAGACTTGCTTCAACATGTCTTGTGGCACTCATCTGCTAATGATAAATTCTGTCATCTTTTCTATCTCTGAAAAAGGGTATTTCGCTTCATTTTTGAAAGATGTTTTTGTTGGGTACAAAATTCTAGGTTAACAGATTTTGTGTTTTATTTTTTCCCTTTGAGTTATTTAAAGAGATCCCACCATTATTTTTGGCTTACATCACTTCTAATGAAACATCAGCCAGGATCTATATTCATCTCTGTGTAATATTGGCCACCATCACCCTCAACACACACACACTCCCTGTGCCAAGTCTCTATTCAGCTGATTTTAAGATTCTCTTCCTCTCTGGTTTTGAGCAATTTAATTATAATGTTCTTATGTTATCAGGATTCATTGAGCATTTTGGATCTGTGGCTTTATAGTTATATGACTTTCCTGCTTCTTTGCCTTCTTTATATGCCTGGTAATTTTTATTTTGACACCATACATTGTTGATTTTCTATTGTTGTTGTACCACAGTGACTTGGTCAGTTTTAATTTTGAATAAAATAAATATCAACAAATGTAACCCACATGTCCTCATTAACTTGAATGCAGATTCCTGAACCACAATGTTTCAGAAGTGCTGGCCTTAGGAAATGGCAAAGCCATGCTCATCTGGCTCCCAAACCTATGTTGTTTCTATGCCACAACATCACCTCCTTACCCAAAGTCTCATCACTATTAAAATGGAAAACAGAATTGGGTCCCTAAAGCTTTATTTGCATTTTGTATAAAATATTTAAGTTTCTTGACATTTAGATATTTTTCTTTGTTGGAGCATGAGTTTCTTTTCCCTAAAGCTTTAGAACTCCATTAAGAATTCAAGGGGTAGGACCAGCAGATGGCGTAATGATTATGTCACTGATCTCCCAGGTAGTCAACTGTGGTTTGAGTCCCAGACCTGGAGGCTGAAACTCTGGGACATGTGTGTGAGTGCCCAAAATCTCAAGAGGAGAATAGAGAAGGGATTGCAGTGAGGCAATCCCTCCAGGTAGTGATTTTTTGCTTTCTGTCTCTTCAGCGAGTGCATGCACCCTATAGCAAATCTCTCTCAAAAGAAAAAAAGATTTCAAGATGACTCATTTGGAGCTATAAAATAAATTATGGCAGAAACAACAATATATTGCATTTTATTTTGTACATAAAGCCCAAACATTTGAAAGATATTCTTTATTAGATTTCGCAAAACAGAAATAATTAAATTGTTTAGCTCTATGCTTATTTTTCATCCCCTCAGGATTAAGCTCTAAGAATTAAAGTTCTATTTTGGGGAGCCAGCTTTACTGGGGGACATTCTCAAGAGGAAATCTTGCATGCCTCGCCGCAACAGGGCATTCTCAGCAACCTCCTTCAGGCTTCTTTGTAGCTTTTCCATCTCCTTGTATTCATTCTTGACATCTACAGAACAGAAAGTATAAATCAGGAGTTGGTGTCATTTTCAGAATTATCACCAGAAACATCCCCTAATAATCCTGTTCTAATCTGGGTCACTTACCTTAGAATATAAGATCTGGAATGGTGCTTGGGGATCAAATAGTCCAATATTTGTGTTTTATAAATAATCTAAATACAACCAGGTATTCTTCCTCTTACCTAAAGTTATGTCTCAGCAAGGGGATCAACCTCAAATGAAACACAAACCTACTCATTAAAAAACTAGATCTTTACTAAGGCTTCACAGGAGTTCAATGGAAAGAGATACAAAGCACATTACACAATTAAACATCCACTGCATCCTCCTCAGGTGACTCTCTCCTCCTGGATCCTTCTTCCCCAGTCCTCACTGCAAATGAGCTTACCCTCTTTGGCATCTCAGGTTTTCATCCCATGATCTGTATGCAATCTAATTATGTCCTCATAATGGAGACCTTCATATGTCAACTTGTCTAGGTCACAGTGCCTATATAGTTGGTCAAAATTATTCTGGATGTTTCTGTAAGAGTTTTTGGATGCAATTTACATTTAAATCAGTGGAGCTTGAATAAAGCAGGTGGCCTTCTCTAATTGGAGGGCGGGCCCTGCGGGGCTGATCTAATCAGCTGAAGGCACAAAAGGAAGAACAATCTGACTTCACCCAAGCGAGAAGGAATTCTCCAGTAGACTGCCTGGGACCTTTATCTGCAACATCAGCTCTTCCTGGTTCTCCATCAGACCACCTTTAAGCTCTAACTGCAACTCTTTCCAGTTTTCCAGCCTGCTGACCTCCCCTGTCAGATCTGGACTTGCCAAGCCTCCACAATCATTCTCTTTCTACATATATCCACACATTTGATTGGCTCTGTTTTTCTGCAGGACCCTGACCAATACAATCCCCTTGGAAGGGACCTTACAGGCTGACCTTGGAGGTGGCTTGGGCATTGCTCCTGAATTCCTTTACAATCCCTCTTAGCTCCAGATGGGTACTCAGACTAGCCTGCCTGAGCCTGGCTGGTGATAGCACTCATGACTAGAACCCTGAGTCTTTTTGTCTTGCTCCCAAACTGGAAGGCTTCTCTCCTCTTCACTGCGTCTTAAATGTGTCCTGTTCTTCAAGACTACCCACTAGGACCTGCCTTACATAAAGCTTCTTCAGTGTCCCAGTGCTGAATAATCAACCACTCTGCCTTCTGAATTGCAAGATAATCTGGTGCCCAAGTGAGTCCCCTCCTTCAGGTCTTTGCTTAAGTGTCACATACCTGTGAGACCTTCTTTGATGACCCTGTCCCTACCCCCAGCATTCCTTTCTTATTTCTCTGCCTTGTCTTATTTCCCTGCCACATATTTAACTTACTATCAGGTCATCAGGATAGTCATGATGCATTTTTGCATACCACCTTTAAGCTCTAACTGCAACTCTTTCCAGTTTTCCAGCCTGCTGACCTCCCCTGTCAGATCTGGACTTGCCAAGCCTCCACAATCATTCTCTTTCTACATATATCCACACATTTGATTGGCTCTGTTTTTCTGCAGGACCCTGACCAATACAATCCCCTTGGAAGGGACCTTACAGGCTGACCTTGGAGGTGGCTTGGGCATTGCTCCTGAATTCCTTTACAATCCCTCTTAGCTCCAGATGGGTACTCAGACTAGCCTGCCTGAGCCTGGCTGGTGATAGCACTCATGACTAGAACCCTGAGTCTTTTTGTCTTGCTCCCAAACTGGAAGGCTTCTCTCCTCTTCACTGCGTCTTAAATGTGTCCTGTTCTTCAAGACTACCCACTAGGACCTGCCTTACATAAAGCTTCTTCAGTGTCCCAGTGCTGAATAATCAACCACTCTGCCTTCTGAATTGCAAGATAATCTGGTGCCCAAGTGAGTCCCCTCCTTCAGGTCTTTGCTTAAGTGTCACATACCTGTGAGACCTTCTTTGATGACCCTGTCCCTACCCCCAGCATTCCTTTCTTATTTCTCTGCCTTGTCTTATTTCCCTGCCACATATTTAACTTACTATCAGGTCATCAGGATAGTCATGATGCATTTTTGCATAGAAAAACAGAGAAAAAGACATCATGACTTTCCTGACAACCTAACAGTTTGTGTATTGCCTGCCTTCCATCCACTGGGCTGAAAACCCCATGAAGGTGGGGTTTTGTAGATATAGTAGTCCCCCTTTATCCAAGTAGTTGCAGCTACTTGTGGTCAACCGTGGTCCAAAACTAGGTGTACAGTGCAATAAAATATTTTGAGAGACTATGTTCAATTTTCTATTACAATATATTGTGATAATCGCTTTTTTTCATTGTTAATCTCTTTGTCTAATTTATAAATTGAAGTTTATCATAGGAGTGTATAAACAGGAAAAATTACACAGTCATTCCCTGGTATCTGAAGGGGATTGGTCCCAGGAACTCTCACAGATACCAAAATTTTCAGATGCTCAGGTCCCTTATATAAAATGACAGAGGATTTGCATAACTTATGTGTATACCTTAAAACATTTCTATATTATTTACAATACCTAATATAAGTAAATGCTATGAGAGTAGTTGTTATACCATGTTTTAATTTTTTTATTATTGGGCTCCAGCAAACTATATATTTCAGGGAATGAAGATTTTCTACTGATAATTCAGCCTCCAGCAAATGAGCTAGCAGCAGAAGAGGCCAGGCCTTCAGAAGAAGGTTCCACATGGCTCCAGCGAACTAGATATTTCAGGGAACAAAGATTTTCTACTGATAATTCAGCCTCCAGCAAATGAGCTAGCGATGGATCTAAGAGCACTGTAGCTAAACATCCAAATACTAATAGGGTTAAAATATTCCTCAATATCTACTGAATCTGCTGCACCAGCAATCATAACAGAACGGCAAAGAGATTCTAGATCACCTCTGTCTGCTTGCTCCTGAACATTCAGGCTGAACTTCAAGAATCTGAAAGAAACACACCATCCATCAGATGACAAGAAATCACCGCTGGATCACAAGAAATATGGGAAAACAAGAAAATACCTCTCCTCCAAGGGAAAAGAGTAACTCTTCTACATCCACAAGCAGTTCAGTGAAAATCATGGAAATGTCTGATAAGGAATTTAGAGCATTCATAATGTTGAAGCTAATAGAGATGGAAGAGAAGAGAGATAATGAACTGCTAAAGAGAAAGGAGAAAGAAGTTGATGAGTTCCAGGAGATGAGGAAATTCTTGCAAGATCTAAAAGAGGAATTACACACTTTACAAAAGACTCAAACGGAACTGTTAGAGATGAAAGCTATAATACAGGAAGTCAAAATCTCCCTTGAAAGTATTAAAAGCAGACTAGATCATTCAGAAAATAGAACCTCAGATGTAGAAGAGAAAATGACTGACCTGGAAAAATCCACCACAAAGACTGAGAAAATGTCCCAAAACTTTGAGAATAATATGAGAGAAGTACTGGATACCATCAAAGTCCAAATATCCGGATAACTGGCATTCCAGAAAGTGAAGAGACCCATAAGGGCATTGATAATCTATTCCATGAAATCCTGCAAGAAAGTTTTCCAAACCTAGAGAGGCATTCGAAGATCCAGTCCCAAGAAATACAAAGGACCCCAAATAGAATCAACCCAAGAAGATCTTCTCCAAGACACATTATAGCCAGGTTGACCAAAAC
>NW_006159863.1:1040380-1043087 GCF_000334495.1 Tupaia belangeri chinensis | reverse complement strand
TTGTGTGCTGTGATGATGCTTAGGGAAGGAATGTAAAATTAAGTTACAAAAAAAAAGTTTCAGGAAAAAAATATATATCTATTCTATGACTGCAGTAAGATATATAGCCCCAGCTAGGTGCAACTTTATAGGATGCATAAAGTTAGACTTGTGTTCATGGAAATGTATATATCACCTGTGTTTGCTATGAAAATATTTAGATTAATTAAGGTCTTTAGTAATTCAATAAAATGTGTGGGGGGGAAACAGTATAGAAAGCAAACATAGATACCAGAGACAGTGTGGGAGGAGAGTGAGAGATGGCAGAGGGTAAGAGATAGGGAATCAAGGATGGGGGGGAAAAAAGCAAACCATACAGAAAACAAGAAATGGAAGATTATTTGCTGGCAATAACATGTTTGTTGATGTGCTTGATTGAGACAATATACAGTGTACTCTGGATGGAAAATCTCATTTTGTATGCTGTAATGATGTACAGTGAATGAATGCAAATAAATAAATTGAAATAAAATTTAGAAAGGAAGAAGAGAAGTAATCTCAGAAGGTAGATATGATATAGCTGGGAAGAGTGATGAGTAAAGAAATTGGGAAATAAATGAATAGATCTAAAGAAAAAAATTATTATTATTTTTTATTGTTTTTTTCCTCAGATATTTTCAATCCACAGTTGGTTGAATCCATGGGTGCCAAATTTGAGGATATAGAGTTCTGACTGGACATAGGGTTTGTTACCTGTGGTTTTACGCATCCAAGGCAGGTCCTGGCACATAGCCCTTGTGATAGATAAGTGGGGGACTACTACATTGGTCAGTGCTCTATTCTCAGCACTTGCAACCCTGATAAACACATAGGTAGTGATGATAATCACTTGTGAGTAAATGCATACTCCCCAGTCTTGTAGGATTTTTGTGTTGTGTTGTGTTGTGTTGTGTTGTGTTTTTGATTTAAAGAGAGCATCTCTTTTTCTTTTCAATTTGTGTTGATGTCTTCCCTGAGCGAGACACAGATAAAGAGACAACACCTCTAATAAGATCTCAGTGTCATAATCCTCTCCTAGCCTTAGCCAGTCCCTGATTACAGACATAAACATGCCCAGTGAACTCAGGAAGGTCTCCAAACATGAATCCAGAACCTTTCCATGTGGGGTCAGCCTTGCAGTGTCACCTGTCACCACTATGTCACTGTTCAGCCTCCAGTGGTGTGATTTACATTCTTAGACATCTGGTCTTACCAACCAGGTGAGACCTGGAGAGCACAGACTACTTTTTAGACCCCTGCAGAACCTTGGCACCTGGCACTGCACCCCCGACATGATGTGAATGTGTTGTTGATAGTAAAGGAAGGGTAATAGACTTAAGTTATGGCAAAAACATTTTACATCAAACTTAAGGCAACATTTTTGGCCTACAAGAGCTGGACAGTTGAAGGAAGACCTTTAGCAAGTAGAACTTTTTTTTTTTTTAATCTTTTTTTTTTTTTTTTTGGAGAGGTTTTTACTATAGAGAGAAAGCGAGAAATCACCCCTCAGGGGGGGTGGCCACACTGCAATCCCTTCTCCTCCATTCTCCTCTCGGGATCTTGGGTATGCACGCACACATGCTTGGCATGAGTTTTTAAGCCACCAGGTCTGGGACCCGTACCACACCAGTTTACTACACCTTCCAGTTTACACCAGGGGGCCTGGTGGAGCCCAGAGTGGGAAATGGAGGGAGCTGCCTATAACAGGTGCACATGGCTAGTGTTGAATTTCCAGACTCATGGTGGATTGATGGAAACCTTTCTTCACCAACAGAAAATGAAGCTTTTCATAAGGAGGTATTAGTTTAAAAAAAAAAAAAAGATTTTATGGAACTAGCAAGATAGAGTTATGGATTTGAATTTGCCATTTGTTGGCTAATCTGAGATTGTTTCTGCATCTGCAAAATGGAGTAATAGCATCTATCTCTAAGAGTAAATGTAGAATTCAGTGAGACAGTGTGAACAAGTTTGTGTATAATGCCTGGTCTCTCTCAGGTGTTCTGCAAAGGGCGAGGATGTCATTTGTCATCATCTTTTGTACAGTCCTTGCCCTGGAAGTTCTTCCTAACTTAATCTCTTCAAATTTAGTAAGGAGCAACCACAGCCAGAGTGTCTACATGGTCAATCTTCATACAAAGGTTTTATGCATTTACCTGCCAGTTCCTTGTAGAGACCATCCCCATGGGATGAAGCAAGGGTCAACATGGTGGCAATACTGCCCCTCACCTTCTCTGTGATTCCGTTCTACAAGACAAGCAGATTTCATCTGTTAGGATGGCGCAGCCCAAGAAAACATGAATCTTATAAAATAGACTCCACCTATCCCCATGCCAGAGAGCATACAGATTGGAATTGACCAAGTCAAAGTCAGGCCCACGGGTAAACAACCTGAGAGTATACCAAATGGACCAAGAGTCATTAGGATAATATTTCGGTGGAGTCCCACCTATCCTAGTATCTCCTTTCTTGCCTGTCAAGGCTCTTGGGGGACATTTGTGCTGGAAAAAGAAATGTTATACACTGTAAAGATGTGATTAAATGTAAATTAATTAATTAATTTAAAATTTTCCACTGGGGAAAAAATGAAAGACTCTTGGGGGACTATACCTCTGGTGCTGACCTACTGAATCAGGAGCTAATGAGGATGAACAGAGGCATGGGTAAAAAAAGAGCAACTGCAAGGTTGGGA
>NW_006159863.1:1020492-1040349 GCF_000334495.1 Tupaia belangeri chinensis | reverse complement strand
GAAAGAGGTGGTTGCTATCCCACTATTCTCCCACACACTTAGTCACTGGACAGATGTTCACTGGATACCTGCTCTGTGCAATGCACCTTATAGCACATGTCTGATTCTTCACTAACTGCCTGAGAAATGTCTCTTTGCTATTCTCCATCCTTTTGTCAACTAAAAACAACTTCCTCCATCTTCTGTATCTTGCCTCCCTTCAGAAAAATCCCAGACTTCCTTCCTCTAGCCTAACAGAGCATAGTTTTGAACCCACATCTCCTGACTCCAAATATTATGCTTTTTCTTCAACACACCAGACCAAGAACCCTGAGCTCAAGCCCCAGCTCTAGCTATGAGCTTTGAGCTAGTAATGTAAGCCCTCCAGCCTCAGCTTCCTTGGCTTTAAGATCAGGAAATGGGATAATTCACAACTGATAAAACAAGAAGTAGTCACTCACTATAGAGTGAAGACAAATCAGCAAATCACATAACTAATCAATATATCTGGGAATAATCATATTGAACAAAGTGTTGTTCCATTCTTCTATTCATAAGAATATTGTAAAGAAGAAAAAAAACATTTTTAAAGAGATATTTTTGCTATAGGGCGAGTGCACTTGCCAGACAGACAGAGAGAGACAGAGGGACAGAAATCATTCCCAGTGGTGGGGGATGGCCATGCTGCAATCCCTTTTCTTTCATTCTCCTCTCAGGATTTTAGGCATGCATGCACACATGCCTGATGTAAGTTGGGTGCAGGACTCAAACCAGGGTCAACTACATGGGAGTCCAGCAATGTAACCATTATGCCATCTGCTAGTCCCAACAAGAAGAAATTTTTTAAGAAAATCAGTAAATCTTTATACATTAAACACACATAAGAATTTCCATCCATTATTTATTGGGTTGTCAGAAATGTCATGCCATAATTTTTCTTTGTTTTTCTATGCAAAAATGTGTCATGATTTTTCCGACAACCCAATAGAACTAAAATATTTTAAATAGTTAAAAGTTAACTGGTATTTAAAAAAAAAAAACATGAGGGAATGGCAATGCTCTATGGTCTTTCCTAGTTTTAATTTCCTACATTTCTGTGATTTATGATCTATTTGTATGTGGTAATTGTACTAATAATTTTTTGGCATAATTTTTTTCTTGGGTAACTTAAGATCAAATTTCTGTGTCTCAATGGGGATAGGCTTTGTAGAGTTCAGCCAATTCTGCATATATTTACAGACTGTGGTAATATGTTAATTAACTGAAATTAAATGGTTGCATGAAACAAGATACCTCCTGGCCTACTCCAAAGGAAATTGCATACTTCGTATTGGAGAGAAAGGCATTTGTTAAAATTGCACTGGCAGAGAGAAGATAGGGGATTGCCCAGAAGTCAACAGGAAATATTTCAAGAAAAAGGTTGGTTCAGAAGTGTACTGAAATGACAAAAGACCAGCTTCCTCAAGTGGTTGGCGAGAGTGTCAGTTAGGCCTGAACTGAGGCAGAAGACTTTGTAGCTTCACATGACTGTGACAGGGACCAGCAGTGTCCTGGACTAAGACAAATCTGTTAATCAAAAAGAGGAGGGGAAGTCAAACTAAGAGACCCAGAAGTGGGGCAGGATGGTCTAAGTGTGCTTGACAGAAGCACTTAGGTCTAAGGAAGTCATTAGGAAGGGCCTATGGAAATTAAAAAACACAAAGATAAATCTATTGAGTTATCAGAAGGGTCATGATATATTTTACCAATATGCTAGGTACCAAAATTGACTGACCTACAATAAGGTACTGACGTTTATTTATTGACAAGACATTTCTTTCATTAAGAGAAAAAACCTTAAGTCTGTTTTGAAATTATACTATTGTTGGAGATATTGAAGCCAGGTTATCTGGTTCCAAATCTTAGCTATGGTCTTCCAATGGTCTTTCTAGCTGTGTGGCCTATTACCACACACACCTCTCTCTGCCTGAGTTTTTTTATTCATAAACTCAGAACAATGGCAGTATCTCCCTCACAGACTTGCTGGGGGTTAAATGAGCTAATGCATGTAAAGAGCTTAGCATCCCGTCTAGATAGAACCTACCTGGATATTGTGGTGGTTGTCCTACTGATGACTTATTAAAAAGGAAGGCTACAAGAGAGCTGGAAGGTCTGCATTTCTGAAGTCAGAGCCCGAGATACCAGCATGGTGTGGAGTGAAGAAAGAATGCTCAGTGTCAGCTTACCTTCTCTCCAAGCACCAGGGAATTCATTGTGTTCACTTAAGAGAAGGCATTGGTTCCATTTGGACCCAAATGCCTACTGTTTCTTCTATACTCACCATCTCCATCTTCTGTCTTTTCCCCCCAGGAGCCTCCCTGGCATAGGATTCAGACCAAGGATGTCGAATACCTTCAGCTGCTGAAATTGGTGCTGCATCCTTTCTTGAGCCCTTTCAAACATGCCCTCAGCCACCTGCCGGTCCACTCCTCTTCTGATGACATCTTTCATCCTCTCACATGCTTTTTTGCCAGTGATCTGAGCTGCCTCTGGCAAAAATTAGAACCACAGTCACACCACAGAAAGGATTTGCTAAGACCCTTTGGTATCAGTAAGAAATACAAGCAGGCAAGCAAGCAAACAAATACATACATATATGTATATACATAAACATATATGAATATATATATACACACAAACATACACATTTATATTTTTTAAAACATTGAAAATATTTAGATAGTAACTATCATTCAGAAAAACCTAATGAGTGAATTAAACAGAAACTTACAAAATCATACACACATACACATCCACCCCCCAAACCATAGGATACCAAAACAAGAAGGAGCCTTAAAGTGAGTTCACAAATACTTAAAGAAAAGAATGAGAACCAGATCCTGGATTTTATAGTTGAATCAGGTGAGCTGTAGCATGGAGAGGAGACACCTGGTGTCTAGAGACAGGATGGGAAAGAACTGGAAAACACCAGATAGAGTCCCTTAATTCCCTCTTCCCACACCCTCCAATAACCTGGTTTCAATTTACAGACTACAAGTGTTACAGGGACTCAAGATGCTGGAGGACAAATACTTTGAGGGGCAGCAGCAGACAAAGATGCTGAAGAAGGTGACAGAATGGCCCCAAAGGAGGGGGCCATGCAGCCCTTGGTAGCCCCCACCTTCATAACAGGGCTTCAGGTCGTTCTGAACAGAGGTGCTGAGAGACTCATAGATCCTCCTCTTCCTTCTGAGGATGTGTCCCTCCAGGCCTCCCAGGATGGCACTTATCTGAGAAGCCATGTTAACAGAAGACCATTGGGGACCATTCCTTCAATAGTGGCAGGGCGGGCATCTCTGTGCACGGCCCCCATTTCTCTCTGTCTTGTATTATGATTGGCTGTTTATGCCTAGGCAGAAACTTTGTCTTAAACACCTTTATATCCCAAAGTGCTTCCCACAGTGCCTAGACCTACAACTACTCAATGAAAATCTGTGCTCTGTACAATGAACTGAGCTGGGAAGTGGCTGGGTTCAGTTCTGTAGCAGTTAGGACCATGGAAAATACTCTCAGGTTAAAGATGGCATCAAAAAGAGGACTTCGAACACAAGAATTGAACAAATTAAAAATCTGGCATGTTTAAAAAATAATTAATTAATTAATAAATAAATATTTGCTGAGTTGAACTCAGACATGGGGAAGATTCTGGAATGGGTCCTTTTTGGGTGGCCAGGAGAGGTTCATGTAGTCTCTAGTATTGACAGGTAACCTGGGTTGGCTCTGGAAGAAGGTGAGTCCCATACAAGAATCTGCAGTCCTCAAAACTAAAAAATTACCTGCCAAAACAAACAAAAAAACTAATTTCCTTAAGCTTTGGGACAGTATTTCATGATATCAGTTAAAACATTAAAGAGCTTAGTGAAAATGTTATGAGTTGATGGAAATTTTCATACATTTAAGTGTTCTCCAAAGATTCCTGGTAACTGAGTCAGCTTTTTAGCCTCACAGGTACTCTCAACTGCTTATCTGTGGAACAAAGTCTACATCCATGTCTTACAGCTCCCTGGAATCCTTAGGGCCACTTCTCCCTCCCCCATCACATTAGATTCCATGCTTCACAGAGCCTCCTACAAGGTCTGTCCAGAACCTGGGAACTCCAGGGAACAAGTAGGGAGAGACAACCTTCACAATTCACCTGGGAAAAAAGTCACCCCCCTCCACCTCACCATCTCTTCACTTTACAAGAAACTTACCTCCTGGACCAGGAAACTTTTTTTGCAGCTATCATATTTCCAGCCATTTCTTATTCCAATTTCCATCATTTTCTCCTGTAGGGAGTGCTTAAAAGCACAGATATGAGGCATTAAAGCTGATTCAGCAGGCTTCCCAGTCCTGGATGAATATAGAAGACTTAATGTTAGGTGAAGTAAGCCAGACTTTGAAAGACACACATTGTATAACCCTGGTCTGACATGTATCAAATGTCTACACTCTATGGCAGAAATTGAAATTTCAGAAGATATGATGGTAGAAAGGATAAATGTATGTACCAGAGACTATAAGGGAAGGGAGTGGATGGTAGAGGGTGAGTGGGAGAGGCAAAGAGAAGAAACATTTAACAGACCAAAGAAATGTTCTTTGTTGAAAAAAAAAATTCTTTGATTTTAGCTTTATAAAACAAATACATTTTTTAAAAAAAGAAGGAAGCAACGTGAAAGGTTAGAAACAATGGTGGCTATGGTGGGGGTAAAACAAACATGAAGCTATCTGGTGTTCTTTTATTCCATGATAGGCCCTTGACATAGAACCTGTGAAGTCAATGTGACAATGCCCATTTTTCAAATGGAAAAAATTGAGGCTCAGGGAGGACTGCTGATGTAACCAAGGTCACATAGCTGGTAAGAGGCAGAGCCAGGTTTTGAACACTGCTTTAACCTCAAATCTCATACTGCCATACTGTTTCTCCTTGAGAAACTTGAACTACACCTTTAAAATGGATAAGATTTGGAAAATTGAAAAGAAGGGGACTAATTGAAATTAGTCTCCATGAGACAACACAATTAATGAAGTGTCAGATTATTCCAAAAGTAAGAAGCAGCTCACTGTAGAAGAGAGCATAATGTTTAATTCTAGCCCTTTAAAAAACAGTGTTTTTTGTCACGTGGCATGTGCACTCACCATAGAAAGAAAGAGTGAGAGAGCAAAGAGAGCGAGAGAAGGAGAAAGCACCTCCCCAGGGAGGTGGCCATGCCAAAACCCCTTCTCCTCTGCTCTCCTTTCAGGATTTTGGGCACACACACATTTATGTGCCCAGTGTGTTTTTCAAGCTGCCAGATCTAGGACTCAGACTGCAGTCGGCCTTGTGGGATCCAGCCATCTTAACCACCACAGTACTGGGTGGCCCAATCCTAACTCTACTCGTGAGCTGAGTGACATTGGGAAAGTGGTATAATTAATTCTTCTGAATCTCAGATTGTTCACATGGCAGAAGATGGAAGCCACTTTATAGGATTATGGGGAGCATTAGGTGAGCTAATGCCTGCAAAGCATTTATTTGCACAGTCCCGGGACCTCTCAGTCGCTCCTTGCTACCCTCCAGCCAGCTTCAACAGAGGCTGGTCCTGGGCAGCAATGCAGGGGAAGGTCGGAAAGGCACCTTGGAGGCAGGTAGAATGTCTTAGATGCCATTCTAAGGAACCTGGAGTTTATCCCACAGACTCATAAATAGGAGTAGGATGGGCATAGGGGAAATGGCATGATCCAAGATGTGTTTCAAGGTGGGGGCAGAGAAAGGGGTGGGGTTGATAGGACACAAACAAAGGTGGGAGACCGCTCGAGCAGTAGCGGGTGAACAGCCAGGGAAAATGCCAGCAGGGAAGAAAAGGGAGACAGGACAGGACTGAGCTTGGGGATTAGGAGATTCTGTTTCTGTTGATGGAGGGAAAGAATTGGACATCAAGAAAGGAGGGAAGGAGGAGGCACCGACAAGGTGCACTTTTTGACCTGTGCCATGCGTGAGCAGGTCGTGTGTCAGTCACACACAGCGTCCTCAGTGAGCCTCTTTTCTTTATGCATTCAGGGAAAGTTTGGGAGGATATGTGTTTGTTTAATTCCACCCTCTCCAATCAAAATACCCTATCCTGGGCTCAGATCCATAAGAAAATGTATCCCCTGCTGCGCGTATGAGATATTTGAAAAATAAAGGGAATCATAATATTAGTCTGAAAGCAACATCTCACTCTGTACTCCAGGTCACCATGGGAAATTGTTAAGTAAACCAAACCAAGACTTTTGTGTTTTGCCAAAGACTAAGCTTTCCTCCTCAAGTTACAGGCTACTCTTTACACGTCCAGATCCAAAGTATAAATTCTTAAAGATGAGACTGGCTTGATGTTCTTCAGATGTTTGTTCACGAAGGCTCAAGATGACAGATCCTTTACCTAAAAATGCTTCCAAACACAGGATCGATTTGGTCATAGATGGGCTGAGTGATGGCTTCGTTCAGGTCGATTCTTGCCAGGGTCCTTGAGGCATAGATGCCATTTTTCAGACAAACAGCTTTCAGAGTCTGGTGAAAACCTTGGTTTCCTTTACTCCTCTAGATAATTGAACAATGAATTAGTAGAGTTAATAGGCATTAATCAGAAGGTCACAGGATCAGAATTGCATTGCCTTTGGTTAAAGAATGTTACCAAGAATTACAGAAAAGGGTAGAGAGAACATGATCTTTAAACATATCATTCAGCCAGACAGGGAGGACTGGGGCCAGGCTGGCTGGGTGCCCTCTCCCTGAACTGCTGTGATCACAACTCTTCTCACACAATTTCTCATTTTTCAGTTTACTCTTTCTTCAGGCCCCTGTACTAGGCCATTTGCTCACTGATCAGGCACAATGCTGTGGCCATCTTTAAATCCTCAGCACCTAGCAATGACTGAACTAGTGCTTCATAAATATTTGTTAAATGAGCAGTTATTGAATGAATGAATGGATGGTTGGTTGGATGGATGGATGGAAATATGCCATGTAGGGGCCAGCAGATGGTATGGTGGTCAAGGCACCAGACTCCCACAAGGCCGACCACAGTTTGAATCCTGGATCTGGCAGCTTACTTTCTCACTTTCCCTCTCTCTCTGTCTCTCTCTAGTAATATCATGTGTCCTATAGTAAATTTAAAACAATACGTTGTCAGAGGGTATGTCCACTCACCAGAGAAAGACAGAGAGGAAGCACCCGCTTCCCAGGGGTTGTGGTTACGTCACAATCCCATCTTTTCCATTTCTCCATCCTGTTGGGATTTGGGGCACTCATGCGAATGTGTCAGGTGTGTCTTTCAAGCTACCAGGGCCAAGATTCAAACCACAGTTGACCACATGGGCTATTGCTCCTTTAACCACTAGGTTATGAGACCGACCCATTTCAGCTAATTTTTACAACAACCCTGTGACATTGGTACATGGTTTTGTTCATTTTACACATGAGGAGCATGAGGCACAAAGAGGTTAAATAACTTACCATGGCCACACTGCTGGTATATGGGGAGACTGAGATAGAAACCAGAGCCCATGCCCTGCACAGGTGAGACATGCTGCCTCCTAGCAGTCATGCCTTGTACGCAACAGCCCTTGTTACATGAAGAAACAAATGAATGCACCAAGCTTTATTACTTTTAGGGGATTTGCATACATTAAACTATTAATTGGTTGACAATTACAAGTAGCTATAATAGTTTGTAGAGTACAGTTTAGAGGATTCTATTAGGGTTGGGCATCAGGTTCTGAAGCTAGACAGGCCTTGGATAGATGTGGAGCCTGTGTGTGGCCATGGAAAAGTTATTCCACCTTTCTAAGGCTGTAAAATTAAAGCAGTAATAGCAGTGTTTGCCACACCAAATTATTATGGGGACTGGATTAAGAAATGAACAATAACTGGTACCAGAGTAAGAAATTTGCTCATGTTTGCTAGATGAATGAATGAATGCATTACATGCATGGATAGTCAGCTATGTGTAGAAGACACTGTAGCTCTCATCTTCCTTTGTCAAAACTTCTCCAAGCACCCCCAAATCTTCCCTACCTATTTACTCTTTCAGCTTTTCATTCTTTCAGCATTTATTCTTTGTGTTATTCTTGAGTTATCTCCTACTTCTCTTTCATCCCAATTGCAGTACCCGTGCCAACTAATCAGAGACTGAAATGACCTTTGACCTAAAACACACAGGTAATAACAGCCAGGAGAAGGCCATATTTTAGAAAGCTAGTATCTCCACATGTATGAAAAGGCTACCGAAATGTAGGCACTCCATTACCCACAACCTTTTCACACAGTTTTCACTGCTCGTGTTCCAGCTCTCCTACCTGTATTAAAAACAACTACCCTAACATTCTATCTGCACTACTCCCAGCTCGAGAGACTTCAATCTCATCCTTGCCACTTGAGCAGCATTGCCCATCACCCCTTACTCTTATTTTTTTTTTTTTTTTTTTAGGTTTTTGTCACAGAGCATGTATGCTCAGTGGAAAGAGAGAGACAGTGAGAGGGAAAGTGAGAACTCACTCCTCAGCAGGATGGCCACACTGCAATCCCTTCTCCTCCATTCTTTTCTCAGGATTCTGGGCATGCACACACACATGCCTAGCATGATTTTCAAGCCATCATGTGACCTTATTTGAAAATAATGTCTTTAAGGAGGTAATTAAAGTCAATGAGGTCATAAGGGTAGGGTACCAATTCAATAGGATTAGTGGCTTTATAAGAGGAGGAAGAAACTCAGGAGCCCTTCCTCTGTCTCTTGCATTCAAGGAAACAGCAAGAAAGTGTCTGACTGCAAGCAGGGAGGAGAGCCCTCCCCAGGCCTTGTTCAACTGCTGGCAGCTTGATCTCAGACTTTAAGCCTTCAGAACTGTGAGAAAATTAATTTCTGTTATTTAAGCCACACAGTCTGTGGTTTTATTATGGCAGTCCTAGCAAACTAATGTAATTGGCCTCTTTTTGCACTCCTTAGTCTTAAATAAATACTGCCTTGCACTTACATTTTCAGCCCTCACGCATACAATTAATTTAAAAATAAAATCATAATTTGCATGCCAAGTGAGAGGTTACAAGATGTGTGTGTGTGTGTGTGTGTGTGTGTTTAATCTAATTAATCCTGCCATCAACACCACAAGGTAGACAAGGCAAGCATTTAGCATCCCCACATTACAGAAGAAAAAAAAAGTTTTTAAAATGTACTTACATCTTAAATGGGTTCAGGGCCTTGCCCAGTGATTCTCAGTGGCTGTCTGGTGAACCTTTAAATTTCTTTGGTCCCCGTTGAACAATTCCCTGTATGTGCTTTTCTACATGTGATTCTCACTCACTCCTGCCCGCGTCTAGCTCTTCATTTCATTGACAAGCAGTGGGATAATTTAAAAAGAGCTTGGGGACCAGCCTAACCTCACAAAATATCCCAAGTTTTTCCTGAAAAGGGTCACTCACCACCAGGCATGCCCCAAGGATGCGTCGGTAGGAAATCCGGGCTTCCCTTCTTGTAGGGGCAGCTCGATGTGGGCAAAGCACTGCCCAATGGCCTTCTCCAGCTGCTCTATCTTCTCCTCCACAAACCTCCGCAGGCCACTCAAAAGCACATGTTCATTCTAGGGACAATGAACAAAAGGAGCATCAGGTCACCCCCTCCCAAAGGCACCTTTTTCTTAAATGTGGCTTACTCTACGTTTGTCACCAGTGAAGATTTAGTTTGAGGCAGTCACCCAAAGTTGGCTTCTCTGTATTGTCCCCATAAGGCATCCCTCAGTACACAGACCCCTTTGGGCTGTGTGGATTGTAGAACAGAGTAAGTATATGCCTGCTGCAACTTTTATCAGATACATAACCCATCAGGCAGTTTGGAGAAGTAACAATCCAAGTAAAAATCCAGTTGTTATTAAAACAGATTTTTCCAACGGCATACTTTTTTTTTCTTTATTCGTGATAGTGATTGCATTTGCACACATAAGACTGGGAATGACAGAGAGAGCAGGTCATGCCATGATCTCCTCCTCCAGGCTCCCGATCTTGGGCACTCGTGCGAGTCCCTGGTATGTTTCAGGCTGAGTGCTGGGAATCCAAACAGTGGTAGCCATGTGGAATCCAGCTTCTCTTGAGCAGTGCATTACTGTGTGCCACAGAGTCAGCCTGATAACATCCTATTTGACAAATATTTAATGAGCTTTGACTTTGCACAGAGCTGTTCTAATGTGCATACAAATCACCAAGAGATCTCCTTAACATCTGAGAGCTTAGGATTTTACATTTCTAGACAGCCCCCAGAGAATGCTGATCTTCTGAGCACTGGACCACACTCTATTTTTGTTTGCCTTTGTTTTGTATTTTAAGTTTTTGCCATAGGGCATATGCACTTGCTGGAGAGAGACAGAGACGGTGAGAGGGAAAGTGAAAAACCATCTCTTCTTTAAAATTTGTGTTTTTTAATAAGTCATGGAAAGAAAATCTATGGCAAGATTTTCACATCTCACTCTCAATAAATCTCTTGGCATGAACAAAAGAGTGGTAACAAAGGAAAGATCTGGGAATAAATGAACAATAAAAAGGAAAAGACTGCACTTAGGAATAAACTGGACCTTGAGATGACATTATTAACTTCCTATCTGTTCTGAAAAATAACGACTGTTCATTTAAAACCACTAACTACTCCAACTCTAAATTTTTGGTTAGAGTCACAACCTTGAAAAAGTGATCGATTGAGGCCAGCAGGTGGCATGGTAGTTAAGGCGCTGGAATTCCTCATGGCAGAATGTAGTTTGAGTCCCATACCTGACAGCTTGAAAATAATGCCAGGCACATATGCGTGCATGCCCAAGATCCTGAGAGGAGGCTAGAGTGAACAGGATGGAGGCATGGCTCCCTTCACCCAGGGGGAGATTTCTCACTTTCCCTTTCTCTGTTTCTCTCTCTTTTTCTCTCTCCCCAGCAAGTGCACACACCCTGTGGCCCAAAAAACATAAACAGAGGGACCAGCAGTTAGCAGAATGGCTATGTCACTGGACTCCCATGTAGTCGACCATGGTTTGAGTCCCAGACCTGGTGGCTTAAGCTCACGCCGGGCGCGTATGCATGTGTGCCCAAGATCCCGAGAGGAGAATGGAGGAGAAGGGATTGCAGTGTGGCTATCCCCCCTGGGGGGTTATTTCTCGCTTTCTGTCTCTCTGTCTCTCTGTCTTTCCAGCGAGCGCACGCATGCTATAGCAAAAACTTCTCAAAAAAATAAATAAATAAAAATCAATCATGCATATTTTTAGATTTGACTTTTCAGAATTAAAGGAACCGATCAAACTCTTGCCTTCCAACTTTCCGTCAAAGAACTAAGACTAAGACCAATGCCTGAGGCCAAGAAATTTTGAGGAGAGAAGCTGGCAACTCCCTCACAGACTATCACGGGAATGCCAGTTGGTACCCTTCTCCTCTTTGTTTTCTATACCCTGGAGTCTGGATGAAAGGGTGAGACCAAGCCCCTCCATGGCTTGCATCTCTGAGTTAGCAAAGAAGAGCACATGGGGCAGGCACTTCTGGCCCCGTAAAACATCTTGTCCTTGTATTTGTAAGACACACCAACCACACACCACACCAAGTATGATTCGTTTTCCATCAGCACTTCCAAAAGCAATCTTGTGTTGGGCAGAGGGGCCAATTTCACCCTGAAGAACTTTTTCAGGAAGTTGCAAGGTCAAAACTATTTCAGAGAATGAAAGTCAAACTTGAAAAATCTCAGATTCCAGTTTTCTTTTGTTTCTATCTCTTATATCTATACCAAAGCAAGGCATAAGAAATATGATGAAAAAGTAAATTTTGCTCTATGTGCCACTTATGCAACAATGTTCAAATGTGGGCATTTGGTCCAAGCTGCAATGTCTTCAGCTGGTGTTGCTTACTTTCACATTCAAGTCTGGTCGTGAGTATTCGCCTTTCCTTGCCACCCATGGTGCCACCCCAGGCGCTTTTCCCATTCTTTGACCTCTCATAGAGCCTTACTGATGAACTTTCTCTGTCCCTTCCCTGTCCTGGCTTAGGAAGAAGTCAGACAACTTGATTGTGCAAATCAGGTGGGGTGTAAGCAACTGTCGACATAAATGAACACTAACCAAGCAAGAAAAGCAAAGGCTATTACTGAGTGCTTGCTATAGCAAGTCAGCCATCATTGCTTGAGATCGCCAGAAACTCAAAGACAGGCAGAGAAATACAAAAACTTTACAGTAGAGAAAAGGGAAGATTTCAGGCCCTGATTGGAGGCCACTGCTCTGAGAAAGCTGGAGGCAAGCTAACTAACTGTATCTCTAACTGCTCTCTGTTACAGATACAGATTTGGCTCTCTCTGGTTGGTTGTAAGTTAGGGAAAAGCACAAAGATTAAGTAAATTATTAATCAGGTCCTAGCCATTTGGGGCTAATTATTATAGAAGTTATTGTTCAGCTTCCTGAATTATTACTGAATTGATGACAGCCAGACTACAAGTCTGACTTTATAGACATTGGGCTAGCTTTCTGGACTGTTTATTGTAGATAAGGGTTTGATTTTTCCAGCAGGTTGCTAGAGGTTGTAAGTCAGACTTCTATTTTTACATACAATTTGGCTATTGTCTATTTGTATATTAAGTCTCTCACAAAAAAAAAAGCAAGCACTCAGTGATTGATAAAAGCTAGATTTTTCTCCAAAACACTCCAAGCTCTAATATAGCAGTTTATCCCTCTTATTTTAGGGTAAGAAAAGACAGAAAAGAAAGGAAGAAAGGAAGAAAGGAAGGAAGGGAGGGAGGGAGGGAGGGAGGAAAAGAAGACAGGGAGGAAAGGAAGGAAGGAAAGAGAGAAAAAGAAGTAATAGAGAGAAGAAAGAAGAAGAAGAAAGAAAGAAAGAAAGAAAGAAAGAAAGAAAGAAAGAAAGAAAGAAAGAAAAAAGAAAAGATAAAAAGAAAAAGACAGAAGGTAATCCATCTAAAAGACAATCTTGTCCATTACTTTGAGAAAAGAAATTTTAACTAGTTCCCCAGAAGGTCTTCATTCTAGACAGTGAAGATAAATATCTAAACTTTCTTGAAATTCCCACCTAGTGTCTCTCTTGTATTAATTTACTGCACTGCTCTGAGTCTGGGATTCTGACAGAAACCCACAGACAGAGCCTAGCAGTTAAAGGAGCTAGATCCCACATGGCCAGCTCCAATTCGAATCCCAGTCAGGAAAAACAAGCCAGGCATATGTGCATGTATGTCCCCAAACCCAACAGGATGAAAACTGGAGGGTAGGGGATTGTGGCATGATCACACCCAACTGGAGGGTGCTTTCTTTCTCTTCTTCTCCCCCTCCCTGGTGAGCATATGCATCCTTTTGCAATAAGAAAGAAAGAGAGAGAGAGAGAGAAAAGAAAGGAAGAAAGAAAGGAAGGAAGGAAGGAAGGAAGGAAGGAAGGAAGGAAGAAGAGAGAGAGAGAGAGAGAAAGAAAGAAAGAAAGAAAGAAAGAAAGAAAGAAAGAAAGAAAGAAAGAAAGAAAGAAAGAAAGAAGGAAGGAAAGAAAGAAGGAAAGAAGGAAGGAAGGAAAAAGAAAGAGGGAAAAAGAAATGACAGATAAAACTTTACTGGGCTGTTCACATAAACACATCTCTCCCAGATTACCATGAATTGTCTATATTCCACTAGAAGTAAACTGAATCAGTCCTGCCAGCCATCATTTAAACACATTCCATCTGGTTCCAGACATGGGAGAGAAGAAAAATAGCTCTTTTTACATTTTTCTCTCAGTTCATCTGCTCCAGGTAAAATAGTATTCCCTTCTCTTTTACCCAAATGTTACCACTTTAACCCTTATTTATCTTTTTGTCCTCTTAGTCTCTAAACGTCACATTTTTCTTTAATATGAAAAGACAAAATACTTTTCTTTTTTTCTTTTTCTTTCTTTTTTTTTTTTTTTTTGCCTATAGCAATAGGGCGCATGCGCTCACCAGACAGAGAGAGACAGAGAGACAGAAAGCGAGAAAGTGCCCCATGGCTGATGGCCACACCACAATCCCTTCTCCATTCTCCTATCGGGATCTTGGGCACACACGCACATGGGCCCGGCATGAGTTTAAGCCACTGAATCTGGTATTTGAACTGCAGTTGACTACATGGGAGTCCAGAGACATAGCCATTATGCTAACTGCTGGTCCCAAAATACCGTACTTTTCTAACTTGGTTAAGGAGAGTATTCTGCCCAATGGGGAGAGAAAAAATATATATTCCTCAAGGTATCTCTCATACCAGCAGCTTTTCCGTGGAGCTGAAACTGTCTGTGAGGAGCAGCAGGCCAAAGGCTTCGGTGATATACTTGGTCACTGTCCTCCTCTTCTCATCCAAGAGCCTTTTTCTGATATATTCTCTTAACCTTGGGATTCCTGCAATTCATAGGCAGCACAAGCAATTTTAAAAGACTAGAAGTTTGCAGTCAAGAGAATTCATAATAGTTAAACTATCAGAACAATTGTCTGAATGAACCATTGGGGTCTCACATAGGCTAGACCACCTTTCTGATGAACTCTTTTCCCCATATCTATTATCTACAACAATGAATGGTATATCAGTAATGCTAAATATTAATTGTACTCAGCTGTATCAAGGAAGTATGTAACAGGCTGAGGTTTTTGGTTTTTGTATTTTTTTTAGAGAGATTTTTTGCTATAGGATGCATGTGCTTGCTAGGGAGACAGAGAGACAAAAAGCAAAATATCACCTCTCAGCGGGGTGCAATCCCTTCTCCTTTATCCTCTTGGGATTTTGGGCACACATGCACACATGCCCAGTGTGAGTTTCAGGCAGCCAGGTCCAGGACTAGAACCACAGTTGGCCACATGGGAGTCCAGCAGTGTAACCATTACACCATATGCTGGTCCCACAGGTTGGAGTTTTGTTTTGTTTTGTTTTGTTTTGTTTTGTTTTGTTTTGTTTTGCTTTTTAAGGAGTCCTTTCCTTTGAATTAGTACTCATCTGCATAGTTGAACCAAAGGAACATTTCTAGAGTCTCAGTTCTTTGGATCCCTTCAATTTTTTCTATGTCAAGTAGCCCTTAATAGGGTTTACTATAAAAAAGCAACAAGAACCTCTGATGCATGAAATTCTAGATCAGAAACTCACTCTCATTCTACTCCTTTGCCAGTCACAAGCTGATAGATGCCATCCGACCCTTTCCCCCATATTCCTAAACGTGGCAATTCTTAAATGTTATCCATTACATACACCAGGCTAATTTTGTCTTTTGTTCCATTATTTATAAATGAAGTAGCCTCTTTGTTTATTGGAACATTTCACAATTTCTGCTCCTTATATTCCTCACATCTAAGAAAATTGCACACATGCTTTAATCCACCTAATCTCAGGTGAAAGACCAGCTCAGACCTTGCCTGCTCTTCAAGTTTTCATTGCACACTCTAGTCCACACAGACCTCTGGATTCTCTGCCCTTCCACTCTACTCAGTGTCAGCACCATTTAATTGGGCCTCATTTTTTTTTCTTTAATTTTTAACATGGGTTAGTATTAGCCCCTCATGAAGACTTTTAAATTCTAAGGAGAAAGGGGTCATGCCTTATACATTTTCTACCTCATTGACCAAACACATAATAGACCCTCAGAAACACTTCTGATAGCCATAGATGGGGAGTTAAGGAATCTCAAGCCAAATAAGAAATGACAACATGGTAAGATTTGGAGGGGAAAATAATTATATTCTCAGGCATTACAATAGAGTGAAGAGGGGGGAAATTAAATATATATAAAATGAATATATATAAAACAAATATACAGAAGCATGTAACATATATACATATATATCATCACAAGTATTTTTAATAGGTATATAAACTGTGGCAAGTTGAAAAAAATTTTGTATGTGACACAAAAAGTTCTAGAGCAGGAAATTCAGAGTGCTGAGCTTAATCTTGAGAATTGAAGAGATGGACATAAAAAATATAAATTACCAGTTTCCTCCTCAGTGAGGGTGGCCTGCTGCCAATACTCCTGAGCACTGACTGTGTACACCAGGTCTGAGGCTTCCAGAATCTTGGAGTCAGCCGGAAGTTTTCTCTGAAGTGAAAGAGACACACCAGGAACAGAATGACTCAGACATGCCAAGGAAACAACACGCAGGCTTCACGAGAGCCTTCAGCAAATGTCAGCTCACTCATTTTCAGTTCCACCAGGGTCCCGTGAGGGACAGACACCATTCTAAATGTCAGGTGTCACCATCTCTCCTAACAGTCAGAAGTTGTAAGTAAATTGCTGAATAGAAACTATTCTCTCGGGCCAACAGGTGGCCTGGTGGTTAAGGCACTGAATCTTACATGGCTGACTCCAAGGTTCAAGTCCTGGAATTGGTGGCTTGAAAAACAGGCCTACAGGGTGTGTACATGCCCAAAAATCTCAAGAAGAGAACGGAGGAGAAGGGATTGCAATATGGCCCTCTCCCCACCACACCTGGGGGGGAGGGTGAGTTTTCACTTTTTCTCTCTCTGTCTTTCCCTGTCTCTCTCCAGCAAGCAGACACATCCTATGGCAAAACTGAAAACAGTGTGGAAGGAGGGTGGAAGAGGAGAAGAATGTAAGGAAGGAAATTAGAGAGAAAAAATAGAGAGGTAAGACATTTGTGGGACACAGAAATGGTACCTGTTGATGATGACATATATAGTATTCTTTTTTTTTTTTTTTTGGGGGGTTTTTAACTATAGGGGGGGGTGGTTCATCAGCTATAGGGCTCAGGTCCTCACCAGAAAGACCATCAGACAGAGAGAGACAGAAAGCGAGAAAGCATCCCCCAGAGGGGATGGCCACGCCGCAATCCCTTCTCCTCCATTCTCCTCTCGGGATCTTGGGCACGCACACACACACGACCGGCGTGAGTTTTAAGCCACTGGGTCTGGAATGCGAACCGCGGTCGACTACGTGGGAGTCCAGCAACATAGCCATTATGCTAACTGCTGGTCCCAACATATATAGTATTCTTAACTGGACTGGTCTGAGGTATATTTCATGTTGAGTAAATTCTCTATACAAGCTAAACGATGTACAGCAATCAAATGTATAAAAATAATAATAATAATAAAAAGCAATGTTATGTGCATACTAGAAAACTTTTTGAAAAGTTTTTCATAATACTCCACCCATAGACAACCATCACGAATATTTTTATATATTTCATTTCAGTATTGTTTCTACAAACATTTTTTTAACATCATTAAGATCGTTGTATGAGGAGTCTTCAAAAAGTTCATGAAAATGCATATTATGAAAAAAATGCATGAATTTCAAAATGATTTGGACCGAAATAAACCCAGATCTTAATTTCTTTATTTCATCAACTTTGAAGTACCACCATATATAGATTGTGTATATAAATTTTGGTACCTTAATACTACAATGTTTCACATCACTGTTATTTAAAATCTTCATGAATGTCATTTTTAATAAAAATCATTTCGTTTTTAAAAAAATCTAAATTAAAAAAAAAAGAAAAGAAAGAAATGGTTCATATGGCTGGGCTAGCCCATAGCACAGTGATTAAACTCTGTGCATATGGAGACAGGTCTCACGTGGCCATCTTGAAAAACACACTGGGTATGTGTGCATGCACACCCAAAATCCTAATGGGATAAAGAAATGGAGGAAGGATTGTGGTGTGACCACACTCCATTGGAGGGTACTCTTTCTTTCTTTCTCTAGGGATTATGTATGCCTTCTGGCAATAATTTTTTTTAAAAAAAGAAATTCTTCTCTTGGGGGTTAAAAGTGTCAGTTTTAGAAGGAAATATATAGAGAAAATAGTTTAAAAGTTTATTTCAATATTCAGAGAGGGGAAGTACCAGGATCATTTAAAAATAAATAAATAAAAAGGGACATTTCAAAGACAACGGTGTGTTGGAGCCAGCTTGTACCAGCTCCTGATGGCCAGTTTTGAGCATCACTTCAGTGGTATCCTGAAATTGGCAATGATGAAAGTATTTACACCATAGGAATTAGGAAATAATATAAACTGGGTTTTTTTGTTTGTTTGTTTGTTTTAACAAAGAGCCGGTCATTAAACATTTACCAGCACGACACTTGTTAAAGGTCCTATAAGCCTGAAAGTTTCTTAGCCAAGTGGTCAGTGATTAATCATACACATTTTAAGGCAGAATAAAATGGAAGGAAATAATGGATTTTAAAGTCAGAAGATTAAGAATTATTTGTGAAAACTTTTTATGATTACAAAAACATCATAACTACCCACTTAATATATACCGAGTGTTCACACTCTATGACTGAAATTGACGAGCTAAAGGATGTACAAACACAAGACATGGGTGTGAATGCCAGATGTGGTGTGTGTGGAGTGGGGCCTGGGGAAGGACATTTGGAGGAGGGATACGGAGACAGAGCATTGTCGGGACGGGGAGGTAGTGTTGTTATATTTTGATCAACTGGTCTGGGAGAAATGTTCACATATTGAAAAGTTCACTTTGTAAGCTAAATAATGCGATTGAATGTATAAAAAAAAGTAAATAAATAGATAAAATTAAATTAAAAAAAGAAAAACATCATAACTGAGAAGTCATACTACGATTAAACATAAATATTGTTCTATAATTTTTCATTCTTCTTGATTAGGAGTAAAGTCACAGAGAGTGTACATATGTGTATGTGAGTACTTGGGGAATATAAAACAGTAAAGTTGCTAATCTCTTTCTGATGCAAAGATATAAAAGAGCTGAGTGAGAGGAGGCCCTATAATCCTTTGGGATTGGTGAAAATCATATTTGGCAAATTGTAAGCGCTTGTCGTTAAGGCTGTACTTAAGCACAGACTGTTGACTGCCTGAGACCCTATGCGCTGTATTGAGTTAGGGCTAAGCTCTCCCTCATGGCACTTGGAGACATTCCCTCTTTATTTTATGGTGCTGAGGATGGAATTCTGACTACTTTTTCCTATTCCAAAGTCCTTTCCAGGAGGCTTGAGAGAAACACTCTACAAACATTAACAGACCATTGATAGCTGGATGCTACATCCTGACCCAGGTATAGTGTCTTATGAAGTATTGTAAGCCTTCTTATCTCTCAGAGTAAAACATAGACATTTTTTTGCTGATTTCTCAGAAACAAAAACTTATGCTTTTCTTTCGCCAATCACTAACATGAGAATTTCAAATTCACCTATAACCTATAACCTACAAGACCTCCCCTCCATCCCTGCTTCCAGATATCCCACCTTTTGAGGTGAGGCCAATGTAAAGGACTCCAACATGAGAATTTCAAATTCACCTATAACCTACAAGACCTCCCCTCTATCCCTGCTTCCAGATATCCCACCTTTTGAGGTGAGGCCAATGTAAAGGACTCCTTAGGCTAATTGACAACTCTCCTGCTCTCAGAACTAAATAAAAGGAACTACTGTAGCTCAGCACTCTGAGAAACATTCTTGTCTTTCTCCAGGTCAGTCTCTCAATTTCATGCTTAGTAATAAAGCACATTAATTATTATTTCTACAAAATTGGTTATTTCTACTGACAGCATCTAGCTCAGGCTCTCATCACTTCCCACCCAGATGACAGGAGGTCTCCTAACTCTTTAGAAGAGTAAAGCCATAGAGAGTGTACACATGTATGTATGAGAACTTGGGGAGGTGACGGGAGTATAAAACAGTAGAGTTGTTCATCTCTTTCTGATGCAAAGATTTAAAAGAGCTGAGTGAGTGGTGGTGGGCAGGTGGCATGGTGGTTAAAGGCACTGAACTCCCACATGGCCTACTGTGGTTCAAGTCCTGAACCTGACCACTTGGCTTCTCACTTTCTCTCTCTCTCTCCCTCTCTCTCTCTCTCTCTCTCTCTCTCTCTCTCTCTCCCTCTCTCTGTCCTCTCT
>NW_006159863.1:998598-1020450 GCF_000334495.1 Tupaia belangeri chinensis | reverse complement strand
AAAAAAAAAAGCTGACTGACAGGAGGCCCTGTAATCCTTTGGGATTGGTGAAAAGTCATATATGGCAAATTGTAAGCACACGTAGTCATCACGTACCCCTCTCCTCACCATCCACTCTGCATATTACTGAGAAAACAACCTTTCTAAAATCCATAGTATTCTCAAACTGAGATCTATAAATATAGTCTCAAGGCTGTAAATATTCCTTATAATGATTTTTCATGATTTTCATCATTTTCAAAGATAAATGGACCTCTAACTATATATGTGACTACCTTATAATCAACTTCTGCTTCCTAGTTTCTATGATCAAAATTAAATTTGTTCCAAATGCAGGTATGTAGAATTAGTACAAGTTTTGCAATAATTGAAGCTAAAATAACATGGATTGGGTATTAGGCATCTCCCTGCCATTGGAGGTGTAGGTGCAGACCTCCGAAGGACCTGCACTGTAGCAGTCAGAACTATAATGAAGCTGCAAGATGGTGTATTGTTGTCCAGGCCCGATAGCATGCAAACCAATTTGCCACATTTATTAGCAATAAACACAGCTGCAAACTGTGCATTGAAGTATTTCATGTTTCCAGTTTCAGAAATAATATGATTAAGTACTCATAACATGTATATTTCCTTAATGCCAACAAGAACAATTCAAGAGAGTAAAACAGCTTTACTGAATTACTGCCTCATTAAATGAGGTATTTAAGAATCGCTTGGTAGAAAACCTTGGCATAAGTATGAGACCTGATTGAAAAAGCTCTGAAAATTTCAGTTCTGTGCTGTATGACATTTTCTGGATCCCTATTATTAAAGTCAAAACACAGAAAGCAATTGAATATAGCCCTGGGTATAAAGCCAAAGGATTTTTACTGTTGAACCCGGTACTGAACATTTAGTTTCAGCAAAACCATATCATCTATTACATTATACTTACTCTGATATAGCACTCATGTTTCTTTGTTTATATGTTATCTTAAAATTCATTTCAGTTTTATAGTTGTATAAGAGTATAATAATAAGTTTTATACATTGTACCTATTTTAAATTTTTTATTTACTTATGTTTTTAATTTTCTGCATGGCACATGTGCTTGCTGGAGACAGACAGACAGAGAGGGAAAGTGAGAAAGCACCCCCTAGGAGGATGACCACACCTCAATCCCTTTTCTTCTGGTCCCCTCACACATGTACCCAGTGTGTTTCTCAAGTTGCCAGGTCTGGGGCTCAAACCATGCAGTCAGGTATGTAGGATCCAGCCACCTTAAACACCACACCAACCAGTTATCCCTACCTACACAACAGTGAAAATAATTTAAGAAAGCAGTTAAACTCCCACAGAATGATTACTCAAGTTTGAAAGCACAGCTCGGGCCTTACCTCCCAACATCCCCTTTCATATACTCTTTGCTGAGCAAAGAACTATTCGTGCAGTTCACCAAACATGGAGGCCTATTTTAACACATGATTGCCTCTGTCTCAAATGCCCTTTCATTTATTTCTTCACTTTACTAAAGACTGTTAACTCCTTAAAATTCTGCCCAAGAGAGCTAAGAAGTTTTCTCTTAATTGCCCCCAAATACCATCTCCACCTACTACCAGTATGATTCAGGCATTTTTTTTCTGTGTTCCCTTAGCACTCTGATTCCCCCACTGAAGCACACCTTCAGCTATATGGTGATCCCCGGGTTACTTGGACATGTCTCAGCAGACAACATGCTCATTCAGTTCTTCCAACAAACACTGGAGGTAGACATTATTATCTTCCCTATTTTATGGATGAGAAAATGGAGGCTCAGAAAGGTAATATAACTTACCCAAGATCACAAAGACATTAGGCAACAGGATGCAGTGAAGTATAACTTGCCTACTCTATGACTTTTCCTCTTGCTACTACGTAAGACCAAACATACACTTGTTTCTCAGCATTTGGTGACTGAGAAGCAGAAAAACACATAAGGAAGTCTATGAGCTCACCTTCAGCTTTTCCTTGAGAATTCTATTCCTTTGTAGTTTTATCATTTCATTTCTTTCTAAAACAGCCTCTCGCTGACTTTGGACAGCTTGCTAGGTAGTGAAAGAAAACAAATGCATGCCGAGTCCAGGGTTATCAACAGCAATAAAGGGATAAGACACATTTTTTGGCAAGTCAAATACATTTGCAGTCAGAGATGCATATATCAATATTATATAATCATAATTTTTAAAATGTTTTGTTTACAAACAATTAGTCCATACTTACATTTCCCACCTTTCTTTCCCTGAAATGAAATTAGAAAAATATAACAATTACTTCACTTTTATTAGGCATCATGGCAGTCTTTTGACTTTCTCTGGAAGCATCATATACTGCCGTGCCTTTCTGCCTTTGGATAAGTTCTTTGATCCAGTACCCTCTTCTGACTCACCTCCAGAGTCCATTTGAAAAATGTGTCTTTGTTTCTCTATGCTATACCAGTGTTTTGTCATCTGTGAAATTGTCTGCGACTTCACTCCCTGTCCCAGTCAAATGCAGCCCTCTCACTCTGGGTTCCCATAGCACTGTGCTCGTCTGTATAACATTTGACCCTCTTTTAGATAGTAAGTTCAGACACCAGGGGATGTACTTCTGAGTCTGCAGCCCCTACCACAGCATGCAATAACCATTTACTAGATCATATTTAACTATGTTTAGCCTCAGTGTTGGCACTGGAAAGGGAGAGCTTGAAATATTATTCTGTGATGGGGGAGGGTGGGAGGAATTGCAAGGAATAAAAATGAACCTAAGGGCTGGCCCATTGGGTTAGTAGTTAAGAGAAGTGGATTCCACATGGCAACCGGGGTTCACCATCCTGACCCTGGTGCCTTGAAAAATACACTGGGCACCTGTACATGCATGCTCCAAATCCCAACAGGATGGAGAAATGAAAGATTGCAGCATGACCATGTCCCATTGAGGGATTGCTTTCTCCCTCTCTCTGTCTCAGTCTCTCTCTCTTTCTCTCTCTGGGAGTGCACATATCTTTGGGCAATTTTAAAAAAGAATTAAAGAATGAAGCTGAAAAGCCATCCTAGACCATGAGGGCACGTGGATTCAGGGAGAAACCAGTCAGACTTAAGTTTAAGTGGGCAGAGGGGCTGTGGTACAGAGGGCAAATAAAGAAGCTCTTGTGACCACAGAAGCACCGAGGACAATACGTCTCATGACCACACACCCCATGTACCCAGGAGAGCCTAGTTTATAACCGCTGACCCTCTGGAAAGACTAATAATACCTCCTTTCACTCCCCAAAGTGCCCAAGTATGGAAGATAAGGTATAGCTTTTCTTTGGAGTAGCTTTTACTACAGGGTGCGTGCACTCGCCAGACAGAGAGAGAGAGAGACATAGAGACAGAAAGTGAGAAATCACCCCCCAGGGAGGATGGTCATGCCACAATCCCTTTTCCTCCATTCTCCTCTCAGGATCTTGGGCACACACACACATGTGCCCAGTGTGAGTTTTAAGCCACCGGGTCCGGGACACGAACCGCGGTCGACTACGTGGGAGTCCAGCGACATAGCCATTACGCTAACTGCTGGTTCCTGGTATAGTTTTTCTTGACACAGGGAGAAGAGAGACCTACATGGAAACCAACACCTGTAAATATCTATTAGGCTCTAAAATACTTACCTTTCATTATTATTTATTAGACCACGCCTCTAAGAGAATGCATCTATTCTTGACCAAAGTTCTAACCTTTGAGGACCTACTCCAAATGAGTAAGAAGTCTGGGGAATAGGCACATCTGAAACAGAATCTGATCCTTTGAAGCTGTACTGCGTAGGCCAGATAGCATTACAGAATGGGCTTCCTAGTCGTGGGGGCAACTACACTTTCCATATTTGTGATGGCAGTGGGATCATGACACTGCGCAATCCAGGAGGTGCTATTTGATACTCAGATGTTTGAATGATACCCTTGGAAGTGGGTAGAGTTCAACTGGCTTGGTGCTAAACAGCTCTCCTGCAAGAAGGCCACATAATCCAGATTTCTAAGACAATCTACTCAAGGGTCCTGATACCCCTGGAAGTCACCCAACCTTTGCTTTCATCCCCAACAATCACTTCCCAAAGTCATGTGCCAGTGCTCTCGGCTAGGGCCTGCGCCCCTACAGGCCCACACAATACCTTAGATATTCAAGCAGGTGGAGTTTGTCAGTCTTGGTAATCACCAGGGCAATGTCCCCACAGAAACCTCGCTGGCAGGCTCTGATGCTCTCATTCAGAAGATCTTCATGGGCTCTTCCCCCAGAAACTCTTTCTATGTCGCTGATCACCCAGATCACTGAGCACTTATCAATGGTCTGTGAAACATGCCCACAGTATGCATCAGAAGGTGAATGGCAACTCGGTTCTGGAGGGCAGGATTCCTGCATGGATCGCTAAGTCATCCCTCTCCCTCCAGTCCCAACCTTACTGCACTCTCCATGTATCAGAGCTATTTGCAGTTTCTTGCACGTGACTTTCTCTTTTAACTCTCAAGGCCTTTGCCTATGCTACAACCTCTGCTTAGCCTCCATCTCTTCTTCAAGATTCTGCTAAGGTCCACCATGGACGAGCTGACCATACCTCCTCTGCATCTTATAACACCTGGACTTACCTACCTTAGTATCACTCGCGCAGAGTTATTGTACAGGGTCAGCCCTGTTCTGGTAAGAAAGGGCTAATTTCATCTTGAAAACCACATCACTTCAAGCACAGTGCTTCACCCATTCAAAAGGCTTCATAGATGTTTGTGGCATTTATTATTATTATTCATAATACAGAGCACATGCATACACATGAAAGAGAGAGAGAGCAAAAGATGCATCCTTTACAGGGTCCCTTCACACTGTGATCCCCTGTCCCTGGCCCTCCAACTCATCAAAGTTTTGGGCACATATACATAGACAATGGCATGTTTTCAGGCTACCTCAGGGATCAGAACTCAGGTCACCATATGGCTTCCAGCACTGCAGTTTGGTTGCTACCACCTATGCCACCAAGCTAGGCTTTGTGGCATTATGGATTGTTAGAATTCAAGAAATCAGTCTTCCACTCACAGAATCATCACTGGCTTGCTTTACCTCAGTTGTTTGGATTGTTAGAATTCAAGAAATCAGTCTTCCTGTCACAGAGCCATCACTGGCTTGCTTTACCTCAGTTGCCGTCTAGCGGAAATTTCTGTTTTTGCCCAACCAGTTTCTGTCATGAATCTGCCTCAAAGCTGTCACCTAGTGGCATCACTCTGATGCTTGTCCCTGCATGTTTCACCTACTGCCACCATGTGGCAGCAGGGAGCCATAAACCATATTATAAAGCTGCAAAGGACAGTGAACATGTTATTACTAGCATAAATATTGCTTTATTAACTATGCAACTTTAAAGTGACAAGTACTTGTGCTTCCTTGTGACATTTGTATTATTTTGCTTGTCTGCATATAAATGAAAGATGGCCCAACTCAGGGTTTCAGTTCATTTGTAGTTTCTCAGGATAGTAATTTGCACATATACGAGGAGTTTGTCAACTGATCATTAAATCACTATTTGCTTTTTTACCAGTAATTTTAGCTAGCAGAGCGGTGACCCATAGAATATTTGGCTATGTCTGGAAACATCTGTAGTTGTTACAACTTGGGGGCTGATAGCAGGTAAAATCCAAAGATGCTGCTAAACACCCCATGATGCCCAGGACAGCCCCCCCTACAACAAAGAATTGCCTGGTTCAAAAGTCAAGGGGTTAAGAGACCAGTGAGTTTCAAACTTGATTTTAGCAGGGAAAACCTTTTTCAAATGAAATCTTAAGAAGAATTCTAATGTATAAGCTTGATTTTTTTCAAATAAAACTGGTCTGGAGGACGATGGCAGCACAGTAATAAACAGAACGTTCTGCAAGGCTGACCCAGATGGGAAGGTTCTAGGTTTGTGTCTGGAGACCTCCCTGAGTGCACCGGGTACACTCACACCCATGAGCCAGGGTTGGCTAAAGCTGAGAGAGGATTGAGGAGTCAAGGCCCTTCTGGGGGTGCTGTCTCTCTTTCTCTCTCTTTTAAAACCTGATTAAATTGAAAGTTAGCGATTTGGAGCCACCATCTACTCAATTCCCCCCATCCTTGTCCTTAAATCTTGTGACTCTCATAGATCATTGCTCAGAAAGTATCGATTTCTTGAGTTGGATAAACCTCTTGGATTATGAAAAAATAAACAGGAATCAAGAGATGAAGAGACTAGTTTAGGGCCACATACCTTGGGATCTGACCCTCCTCTATTTGTGAGTGAATTTACATTTAAACAGGAGACTAAAAATAACTGCTGCCTCTCACTTGCCAAGTTATAATTCGCTTAGAGAAGATTTGAGCTATTCAGTGTCAACACTGGGCAGCAAACTACCTAGTCAGTTGTGGAAGGTAGTGATGACACCAGGTAGAGAGCACCTCCATACAGGGACTCCTTCCCTAGTATTCCCCACAGTTACAGTAAACAACATGTGCTTCATAAATTTATTAACACCAGAAAAGGACTATACTCATAAAGGTTATCGTGTTTAAATTTCAGGCCCCACCCAGAGTTTAAGCTCCTGACTGCCAGATTTGGTAAAGCGAAAGCCAGGAGGATAGAAAAAAGCGTATCTATAAAACAAAAATGACTCGACCCCTGCCATCTCTGGCTTTATCTTGCCCCAGGATGAGAATGGGCCTTGGAGTTATGTGACAAGACTAAAACTACAGGGCCATATGAATTCATAATAGCATTTAGGGACAGCAAAGCTGGCAACCAGAGAGATGGAGGGAGGGCCTCCGTGCTCAGTTCTCCTTGGAAAGAGGGCAATCTTCAGTCATTTCGTGTGAGAGGTAACACGAAACCACAAGAATGCAGGGAGCAAGGCCAAGCAGAGCATTCTGGGAACGATCCTTTCACTTCAGCCCGACCTCCTTGGAGCAAGCATTCTGAGCCAGGTCCTCTGGCTTTGATAAGCTGCCCAGCACATCTGAACTGACCGCAACCAGGGCTCCTCCAGCGAGAGAGCCTGGCTGCCTCCCTCAGCAGTGGCTCCCTTGGCCTCGCCTGGAACTAGCCAAGGATGGTGATTCCACTCCATGGGCTCCTATGGAAACTGAGGCTCACATGGCCAGCGCTGAGCCTGCTGACCAAGAGGAATGAGGCTGGAACTGCCTTCATCTTTAAGGTAATAGATACAATGGATATCCCAGGATGGGAAGGAAAGGAGGGTGGTAGACAGGAGTCAGGAAATCTGATCTCTAGTTAAAATTCTGCCACTCACAAGCTGTGTAGTCTTAGGCAGGTTACTTCCTGTCTCTGAGGCTTCCTTTCTTCATCTGTGCCACCAGGGCATAAGTTTGGATTATCTATTGATACAAGCCATCATCCTGCTCTAGATCACAATTAGAAACAGCAGTCAAGGAGCTCCCTGATCCACAGGTGCTCATTTAGCTAAGACCTGCAAAGTTTAAAAGAACTGAATTCTCCAGCAGCTGCTGGGCTCTTCACTCCAGCCCTGTGCTCCTGCGTTCCCAGGCTGTGCCCCATAGTTCCCTCTGCCTGCCTCGCCCTTCTTCCTCTATCACATGCCCTGGACCCTTGTTCCTTCAGGTTTTCCCAAGAAACCAAATTGGTGTAGCAGTTCTACACCCCGCAGCAACTTGTCCAGGCTTGTCTTCTGTCCCCTCACTCCTCTACACACTCCTTGCTCCTTTCCCTCCAGCCACCCAGAGGGAACACCCTCCCCTGGAACACCAGCTTCCTCACTCCTGGGTCCTTGGCCTGAAATGGTGCTCAACAGTTCCATCCCAACCCCCTTCACTGTCTGTTGAAGGCTGAGCTCCAGTGTCCTCTATGAAGCTCAACCAAACTCCAAAAGGGAAATTAATCACTTTGTTCTTTTTAAAAGAAAAAAATATAATAGCTTATTAATTAGTATAAACCAGTAGTCACCAACCTTCCCAGCACCAGAGAGTAAACTCATGGAAGACAATCCCTCCATGGACTTGGGAGAGGAATTTGTCCTGGGATAACCCAAGTGTATCACATCCACCGTGCACCCCATTTCCACCACTACCACATTGCAATATGCAATGATACAATCACACAGCAGTAGGATTCACACATCCATGAGAATTCAGTACAGCCACTGATCCAACAGAAGGCAGAGCCCAGGCAGCAATGCGAGCAAAGGGGAATGGCTGCAAACACAGGCATAGCCTCTCTCACTTGCCGGCTGTCCACTGCCCACCTCCTGAGGCAGGCAGACCTCAGCAGCACAGCAGCTGGGGGTCCTGGAATAATCTATAAAATGTCAAAAGACAAAGACTTTGTCCAGCCATAACATATTCAAAATTGAGTGGATGATCAACAGGTGTTTGTTGAAGGAACAAGATACCTCCTAGGAGGTAACTTGTACGTTCAAGTGCTCATAACACCTCATGTCTTTCTTATATCACCTTCTTCCATTTATTTAGTCATCTGTATGTTTTAACTCTCCTCTTAAACCCCAAGTCTCTGTGGAAAAGCTTTGCTTCTCATACGACATTGTTTTATTCCACTTTCGACATTTTAGTTGTACAAGCAATACATGTTTGTGCAAAATACATGAATAGTACAGAGGTATGTACAGTCAAGAGTGGTAGTAAGCACAGAAGCTGCTGTTAATAATTGGGTGTGTATCTTCTGGAAAGTACGATTTTCCTTCTATACATTTATGAGTATCACACACACACACATGCACACACACACATGCACACACACACATGCACACACACACACATGCATATACTTCTTAACCTAACAGGTCATGCTTTGCAACTTTTCATTTGCTTTTCATTGGTTTTTGTTTGATCATGTTGGATAAAGGAGGAGTTAGAAGCAGAAACTCCCAAGGCATCATTTGTGTATTTAAAATCCCAGTGTTACAATGGGTAGCTTACTTTATTTAGAATAACACCTAGCACAAAGTAAATGCTCAATCAGCATCTATTACAATTATTATTATTAGCTATAATCTTTTAATCCTTGGAGTTTCATCCTAGTACACTGTATATAATACAGCATATTAAATAAATAAATTTAAAAAACAAATGAACAAACCGATACATTCTTAGAACTACCTCAACTTCTAATAATTAGGTGCAGATAAAATTACCTTTATGTTTAACTCGGGTGGCAAACACATCTGGGAGTGCCTGCTCATTCCATTCACTGGAAATGAACTTCCTACCCAAGCCTTTGGGAGAAAGGGTGGGCCTGCATCCAAACCACCACCTTCAGTCACAGATCACTGCATAAGGGATGGATACATACTCCAGAAAGCTAATCTATTGGCTGAGATTTTTCAGATTCAGATTTTTCTTCTTAGGAATTTGAGCAGAAAGACATAAAGACTATAGCCAGATAGTAATTGGCACATGAACTGCAAGGTCTTTTAGAGACAGGGCTCAGGTGGTTGTTTTCCACAGTGTGGATGCTAATGGTTCAATGCAGGAAGCTAAGAGAGGGACCAGCAGATGGCATAATGGTTATGTCACTCGACTCACATGTAGTCGACCGTGGTTCAAGTACCAGACCCAGTGGCTTAAATTCATGCCAGGTGTATGTGCATGCATGCCCAAGATCCCAAGAGAATGGAGAAGGGATGGCCACCCCTCCTCGGAAGTGATTTCTTGCTTTCTGTCTCTGTTTCTCTTTCTGGCAAGCACACATACCCTATTGCAAAAGAAGCTCAAAAAAAAAAAAATGAAGGAGGAGGAGAAGAAGAAGAAAGAAAAGAAAGCTAAGAGAGAAGCAGGACTTTGCAGAGAGATGCACAAAGACAAATACAGATGCAAGAGAGCACGCAGAATGGCCTCCCTGTACCATTCTGTCCCTGCTTGCTCTGCTTACTCTTAGGCCACCCCATTGCTGGCCCTTCTCCTGCATCATACACTCTTGTTTCAGCTATGAAGATTACCCTGTGATTCTTCCCTCCCCATTTCTCTGGCCATCCATATCCTGCCATTGCCTAGAGGCTTAGAACATAGAAAGTAAAAGAATATAATTCTGATTGTCTCAGAAAATCCCTTAAACTGAAAGCAGGACACTCTTTGTTATTTTTGAAAGGGTGGGGGAGTTAAAGGAAAAGGGAATGAAGTTCTCTGAAAGAGAATCACCTTTTTCCACATCTCATCCCTCTTGCTGTTGAAGTCACCTGTGCCTGGAATGTCCACCAGCACGACACCTTCTGGAATGAGCTCAGATTTGGGAAGAGTCACTTCCACATATTTGATCAAGGGCCAGATTTGTGTCTCAGGGGATCCTCCATCCCATTCGCGCCTCTGAGTCCGGATGTAGGGATCCAGCCTGACTGACAGCTCTTCTGCCTATGGAAAAAGGACAAAGTCTCACACAGTCTCACACACAGAGACACACAGCCATTCTTCCAGCTCTTCACACCAGGTTGGCTGTGATTCACGTTTATCCAAAGTATGCCGAGTACTGGTAACAAGCAGCACTGAATGAGGAGTGTGAGGGCTAGAGTCTAAGCCTTGAGCCAGGAAGAACCCTGAGATCAGAAATTCAAGGTTTTTAACTTATTAATGAAATTAAACTCAGCTAAAATGGGACTTCAGTAAAGTTATAATATCACTGGATAACAAAGTTATCTTCTAAATCCCATTAAATTCTGAAATTAATGTAATTCATATCTGTTTTTATAAATTTTAGAAAGGATTCTGCCCACATGGGCATGTTAATAGCCAGAAAGCCAGCAATGATTATAGAACATCAATAGTAATATAGGGAACCAGCAGTTAGCGTAATGGCTATGTCGCTGGACTCCCACGTAGTTGACCACGGTTCGCGTCCCAGACCCGGTGGCTTAAAACTCACGCCGGGCATGTGTGCGTGCGTGCCCAAGATCCCAAGAGGAGAATGGAGGAGAAGGGATTGCGGCGTGACCATCCCCCCGGTGGGTGATTTCTCGCTTTCTGTCTCTCTGTCTCTCTCTGTCTGTCTGGTGAGCGCACGCGCCCTATAGCAAAAACCTCTCCAAAAATAAATAAATAAATAAATAAATAATAATATAGTGACCATATTTTCCAAATTGAAAATTCATCTAAAATTTGATTTTGAAAAAGGTTTTTTAAATTTATCTTCCAAGTACTAAAGTAAATCTTGATATGTATGCATCTCTAGGACTTCTTTCTAGAGTGTACATGTGCTTGCCAGAGAGAGAAGAAAGAACCCCCCCAACCACCACCACCATGATATATGGTCATGTTGCAATCTCATCTCCTCCATCTCTCCCTACTTTGGGGATTTGGGGCACACATGCACAGATGCCTAGTGTATTTCTCAAGCCACTGGGTCTGGGACTTGAACTACATAGTAGATCATGTGGGATATAGCTGTCTTAAGCACCCGGCCATGGAGCCACCCTTCTAGGATATATTATAAACCCTGAATTTATAATCTCATTCACGAAGCAGGTAATTTAGTTCTCTTTGTTTCAATGGATAGTGATGTAATACTGGGAGGGAGAATTTCTAAATACAGAGGTGAAGAAGCAAATATAATATTGTTACCTTTGTGTAAATTGTGTGTATACAGATAAATTAACTAGTTTCTAATAATTCTGTTTCTTTGCAAATGTTCAGTACATGTTTTAGGTATTAGGAATATAATCACTTTTAATGGCAATATCCATTTAAATATTATAAATTTACATATTACAGATTTAATGCTAAGTGAAATAAGCCAGACTATGAATGAGAGGCATTGTAGGTTCCCACTTAATATATACTGAATGTCTAGACTCTATGGCAGAAACTGAAAGATTGGAAGGTATAAAATATGGAGAGCAACTGTGGATACTAGAGACTGTGGGAGAGCAATGGGCACTAGGGAGGCAGGAGGGAGGAGATTGGGGGGAAAACTCAAAACATTAAATCAGGGGCCAGCAAGTGCCATAGTGGTTAAGATATTGGACTCCCACATGGTCAACTATGGTCCAAGTCCCAGACCAGGAGGCTTGAAACTCACTCCGGGCTTGTGTGCAGGCGTGCCCAAAAATCCAGGGAGGAGAATGGAGAAGAGATTGTGATGTACATATCCTCCAGCCTGCCCCCCCAAAGGGGTGATTTCTCACTTTTTCTTTCTGTCTTTCTAGTGAGCATGTGCTCCCTATAGCAAAAATCTCTCTAAAAAATAAATCAATAAAAACAATAGTGTATGCCATAAAGATGTACAATGATTACATTTAAATAAGAAATCATAAAATAAAATAAAAAAAAATAAATGGATACTATATTTGCTTCATTTTCTATACAGAGATGGGTAAGTACCTTGAAAAGATTTTATTCATTTGATTTCTTACCTGGTCAAGTATTTAACATATTTTAAGAGAAGCAAACATATTAAACTTTAACTATAATACAAAAAGTCTATGAAATTTTGATGAATTATGGAAGTAGTATTAAATATTTAAGGAAAATTTACTATGGGATAATAATTCAGGAGATAACTGAACATTCTATTTTAGGCAATTATAAGTAATTGTTCTAATTTTATACAAAATTACCAGATTTATAAACAGAATAACAATATCTTAAAGACGACGTTTAAGATGCAATAAAAACTACATTTTGGGGGGTTAATTAAAAAATAAATGATGAATACATAAAATAGAGACAGAGGAAGCACCCCCCAATGAGGTCTAGTCATACTGTAATCCTTTTTCCTTTAATTTTCCTTCCCATCAGGATCCTGGATATACACACATTCCTGGCATTTAAGCTCCTGGGGATGAGACTCAAACCCTGGTTATCCATGTGGGATCCAATTTCCTCTGAACAGTGATTAATCACTGTGCTATGGGGCTGGCCCAAGAAAAGCTAGGTGTTTAAAAGCACAGCTTTGGACTGGTAGGTGGTGTGGTGGTTAAGGGCACTGGATTCCCACATGGCTGACTATGGTTCAAGTCCTGGACCTTCTCACTTTCCCTTTCTCTCTCTTTCTTTGTCTCTCTCTGGTCAAATTTAAAACATAATAATAACAAGTGGAATTAAATAAATAAATATTTCTTTAAAAAAAAGAGTTAAAAAAAAGCACAGCTTTTATAAAGTGAACGTTAATTCCATAAATGTTTTAATTTAGAAACTGAATTTAAATTTATTTTATTATTATTATTTTATACATTCAATTGCTATACATTATTTAGCTTGCAGAGAGAATTTACCCAACATGAAATACACTTCAGACCAGTCCAGTTGAGAATACTTTACGTATTATCATCAACTGGTAATAAACCATTTTTGTGTCCAAATCACCCCCCCCAGGGGGGATGGCCACACCGCAATTCCTTCTCCATTCTCCTCTCCCACCCTTAGAAACTGAATTTTAACTTAACAAAATGAATATTGATTATAAAAACAAGATATTGTTCTTCTCATTGCCTTAATAACAGTCCTGTCCTTCAATGCCAACAGATCCTAATGTTTTTATTGTTGCTTTTGGTTATTTTTATTTATTTAATCTGTTTGGGAGCAGTGGAATGAGTTTAGCCTGAACAAATTGTGATGTCTGCTTCTTGCTTTCTCTAGATTCCCTTTGAGCCAAGAAAGACCATATGGCTCAATTATGAGGAATGAAATCTACATTTGTAGGAAGCATTTCTGAGAAAGCTTTTACTTTCTGATGAAAGGGAAGATGTGGTTGCTGAATCCCAGACCTGGTGGCTTGCTTTCTCACTTTCTCTATTTGTGTGTGTGTGTGTGTGTGTGTGTGTGTGTGTGTGTTGTGTCTAATAAAATTTAAATAAATAAATTAATTTAATTAAAATTAAAATTAATTATTAAAAAAAGAGTCACAAATGTTTATAACTTCCCTTTAACACATCACATTTATATATATATATTTGGAGTCAAAGACATCCCTAACTAATCCTCAAGTGAATCTTAATAGTCTTTTGTATGAACAAAACCTCCTCCATTCAAACATTAAAAACTCCCACTTGACAGACACAAATATTGAAAGAGAACTTGAATCATTATTTAAGTATCAACTTATTTCTAAGAAAAACACCACCATGAGCAAATCCCCTAAATAGATTCAATTGATAACCTTGAGGACTATGAAGAAATAATGAAAAAAGGAAGTCTTGAAGTTACCTCTTCCACTTTGAGGGTGATGATTCTTGAAGTGGGAATCTTCACTCTGAGTTTGGCCCTTAGTAACTCCTCATAGGACTTCTTTTCCGCCCCATTTCCATAGATCATTTGTAGCTTCCAGATGGCTTCTTCCATTGCATCATCCCTGTCCCAGGAATCCATCTCTTCTCCACCCAGCTCCTCTGTCCTGTGCAGGAGTTTAGTCAAGTTCTTCAGCTCCTCTTTCCATTCCTGGCAAGGCAAAGTAGCGACAAACCCCTAATGGCACAAAGATATAACAGAGAAAACAACAAAGAGGCGGGGGGGGGGGGTCTACTGGCCCTGTGGAGGACTAGGGAGCTTTTTTTAAAAACAAAGGAGGGGGGGGGGGGGGGTGGTCTACTGCCCCTGTGGAGGACTAGGGAGCTGCACAGTCAAGAAATCTAAAATTGTCTAATCCAGCCTTTTGTCTATAAGAAAACAGAGGAAAATGGCTTGCCCAAAGTTCGATAATGAACTGATTTAAGACCTAGGCTAGAATCTCTATCTTACTCCTGAACTTTCTCCTTCTCTGCTATGTCCTTTTCATTCGACAAAGACTGATCTAGATTTACAAGGAATATAAATATTTACATTCACTTTGAGAGACAGTGAAAGGAAAGAAAGAAATGGAAGAAAGGAAAAGAGAAAAGGAAGGAGAAAATAAAGGAGAGGGGAGGGGAAGAAGGAAGGAAGAGAAAGAAGAAAAAAGGAAAGGAAAGAAGGAAGGAGAGAAGGAAACACTTACTTGGTCAGAGAGAAGGTGAATTTTGGCCTCATACTGCTCACAGCAGCCTGAGCTCACTTGTACTATACACGAAGTACATATGCTCTCTCCAGACACTGGTAGAAACATCGCTTGCTGGATGATGGCATTGATCAGGGAGCTCTTCCCAGCCCCAGTACTTCCAAATAATCCAATGTAGATTGGGTCCAATGATGGTTTTTCAATCAAAACAAGAAGTCTGTTTCTGAATCAGTTTTAAAATACACATTGTCACAATCATTAAAGTTCAGTGGGAAGAACATAATGGAACATAATGTAAAGGACCTGAGTTCTAATCCTGGGAAAGTTACTACATCCTTCTGAGTCTCTTCTCTCTCCTTAGACAAGAAGGAATATTAATCCCTGTTTACTATGCAGAGTTGGTCTGAGGAGCAAGTGAGATTATGCAGAAATATTTGGTAATGATAATTCTACACAAGCCCTATAATGTCTAGATAGATGTGAGGCATCTTTCTTTGTATTACAAGAAAATTGTGTATTCTTGACCCTAGAAGTAAAATTTATGTAGAGGCAAAGTAGAATTCAAGGCAACACAGATCCTTACTGAGTAGGAGACATTGCAACCTTGGCACCATTCAAGTTGTTCAGGTTAATTTAGCAGAGTTGGGGTGCACAGGGTCAGAGTCACATGGCCTGGGCCAGAGTCAGAGCTCTTTCATTTACCAATAATAAGACTCTGTTCAATGTCTTGGCCTGTTTGAGCCTTGATTTCAGTAAAATGGGAGTTATTACAATAGCTCCTACTTTATAGAGCTGCTGAGAGGATTAACTGAAAGTTGACATATGTAAAATACCTTGCAGACTACCTGACAATGAATGAATATTCAATGTACAGCAACTGTCAGTAAGAATAAAAAGTAATAATGATAATGGCCCATGACTACTGTAATTTGCTTAGTTTCTATTGAACATTCTCTTTCATCTTTAGGGAAAAGCACTTAGGATTATCTAAAGAAAGACAACAATGTAAGGTTTGAGGGTAGCAGATTTCAGACTCACATGAGATACTTGACTCCATTAGGAATGCTGTCATCTAGGAAGACAGACTGAATAAGTTTCTGGTAAGTGTTGCTCAAAACCCTTCTGGTCCGTGACTCCAACTTTTCATCTGGAATCAAGAGAGATGTATTATGTGGGATGGCAGAGATCAAGTATTAGGTTTCCAAAGGAGGAGTGTGCTAAGTATTGCGGAGGAAGGAAAAAATAAAAGGAAAGGAAAAGTCAATTAAAGAAGATAGCAAGTTATCTGATGTAGAGATAATAGCTCTTTGGAGACAGCAATCATTGATTCTGAAAATCTTCAAAGAGCCAGTCTGCTCTGAAACCACTTGTAACTGAAGTCATTATGTGCTTTGCCGTAGGCTTTAGCCCCTTCTAGATTCTTCTCCACTGTGGTCATGAAAAGAAAAAAAAAAATGCAAGGACACCATATAAAATCCATTAAAGCACAAAACTAACCATTTCCACCATCTTTGTTCTAATCAGAAAATGGTTTTTTGATTACAACTCTCTTATCTAGAAACACCTGAAGATAAACCCTCAAATTACATGTCTTTGCCAAGACTTTGAGATTTCTCTATCTAGATTAAGTTCATTTGAATTCAGCCTCCTCTGCCTTTGAGCATTTTAACATATTTGGAAGAAAACAGAGCCACATTGTAAACTATACAACAAGTTTCATGACACTCACATTCCTTAAGAGCACTTTGCTCCACGGAGGGAAATGCTCGAAATCGTTGGTCTCGATCAGATCGTCTTCTTTTTTTTATGGGTTCTTTAAATAAACCATCGTCAGCTAGAGTAAACAGAAGTATATAAAAATATAGGTCTTAAGATGTGATGTCTTTGCCTCACCTCTATCAATGCACAAACCCAGAGTCTAAGAAGACCTCTGCCAACTATGTCTGCTCATAAATTCATCTGGAAAAGAACACTGTTGGGTTATCCCAGTTTGCTTCCTACTTCTCAGAGTCACAGGACTTCTTACATTTAGTTCCAAAATGTAGATTTCAACATATCTCCCCAGATAGACATTCCTATTTAGAATTCCTTAGAAACCAAAGTGGCAGGACATTCTTCACCAAGTGCCAAGTGCTAGGAAATCAACCATGTAAAGAAAAGCCCAAGATGGGGCTAACTGTGGGCCAAAGAAAGGTCTTTGGGAAGTCTATTTAGACTCAGAAAAAAAAAAAAACTGATCAGAAGTAAAATTAAAAAAAAAAAAATTAAATAAAAAGGTGGCCATGGGACCAGGAAAAATAATTTCTTCTCCTTAAAAAACTGATCAGAAGTAAAATTAAAAAAAAAAAAAATGAAAAGGTGGCCATGGGACCAGGAAAAATCATTTCTTATCCTTGAACTTCTGTTTCTTTTTTTCTTTTTTTTTTTTTTGAGAGATTTTCTCTATAGGGCACATGTGCTCGCCAGATAGACAGAGAGAGACATAGAGACAGAAAGCGAGAAATCACCCCGCAGGGGGAATGGTCATGCCGCAATCCCTTCTCCTCCATTCTCCTCTCAGGATCTTGGGCACGCATGCACATGTGCCCGGCATGAGTTTTAAGACACCGGGTCTGGGACGCAAACCACGGTTGACCGCATGGGAGTCCAGCGACATAGCCATTACACTAACTGCTGGTTCCCGAACTTCTATATCTTCATGCCACCGGGTCCGGGACACAAACCACGGTTGACTGTGTGGGAGTCCAGCGACATAGCCATTACTCTAACGCTGGTTCCCAAACTTCTGTATCTTCATATGTAAAATGAGAAAGCTGACAAAAATATACACATATCATAAGAGTTTGGGAGGGTGCTCTATCAGGTATACAGATGCCTTTCAGAAATTAAATGTGGGTTATTTTTTCCCTTCTGCACTGAGAGACATTAGCAGCTGCTTCCTTACTAAGCAAAAATAGAAATCATTGAGAAGCAGATAAATATAGTTCTGTAGAGAGTCATTCTCTTCAATGGTTTCCCTTAGTTATGAAGTGAAGGACCGGTAAAGCTCATAATCCTAAGGAAAAGATATCATCAAAAGATCACATTTTTAGAAAAGACCCTTCAGTGATGTTCACTTGGTTAAGAGAGGGACCTTAGGTGAGCACTTAAGAGTCTAAGTTGTTGGAAATGGTCCTAACTCAGAGCCCTGGGCCTGGTGTGTGCCTTGGGAACTGGCTTTGAACTTAACTGGAAGAGCAGATCCCTAAAAGTCATAACTTAAGGAGGGCATGAAGTTTCAGAACTGAGTGTGATATTAGGATATCATCTCTCCTGAAGAATCACAGAGAAGGAGCCTAACTTGGAGACCTAGGATGACCTCCACCACTAGGCTCCAAACAGGGTCTCTCAGAAAGCTCAGTCTTTTCTCCCTCTGTTCAGCCTTGCTTCTCCCAGCACAAATTCTGGAGCCAGCTCATACCCCACAGAGTATTCTAGTACAGACTCATGCTACTTGCCAAAGCCTGAATCTCGGCTGGCTCGTGCTTGCTGTGACAGGGAGGTGAAAGAGCTCATACCTTAGACCCTTCTAACACAGATATTTTGATTGCATGACTGAGCTCAATGTGAAGAATTCATCCTGGCTTAGCTTAAGGGTTGCATTAGAACTAAACAGTAAGCTGTTGCTGGCTCAGTGGCTGGAACTGAGAAGAAGAGAAAGAGTGAAGGAAAGAGCATGCTCCTTGAGCACCTAGGCTAGCTATGGGCTGAAGAGCACTTTGGTATGTGTTCCAAAGGCATTTCAGAATTCCTAGATGTCTCCATGACCTGTTTGTGGAAAGAACATAAAGGGACATCAACTCTGTACCTCAGGAATTCTGTTGCATAAGCAACATTTGCATAGTATTCTGGCCATATATATAAAGCAGGCAACAAGTCTATATATTAAAGGCCTTTATTTCAACTTTATGAGGACTGGCAATTAATCTGATAAGATGTTGGAAGTTCATTTCTCAACTAAAGCAAAGGCTAAGAAGTCAAATAAAATAGCAGGGTTTAAACTTTTCTTCAATTCCTTAAACTGAAAACCATCTTGAAAGGACAAAGTATTGTCTTGGATTTATGCCATGTAAAGGTATTTTCATATTAAATTGTAACTATCAGGCACTTGGATCATGGCTTTTATTATTCCCTTTAATTGTTCAAGCATTCCCTTGCCTCTTCCAGCACTCTACACTCAATTATCATAGGGAAAAGCATGAGGGGTGGAGAAAGGCCATCCAAAAATGTGCCAAGTCTACTGCTGCTCTTGCTTCCTGCTGCCACAAGGTGTCACTTTTAAAAACTGGTCTCAAACAGCCGGACCAGAGATGCAGATTCATTGATGATTCAGACCTTTGCCCGAGATGGCCACAGATCTTCCAAGCAAAACAATCTCATTCCTCTGAGCTTAGGAAGCGTGCCCCAAAAGGCAATTCTTTCTGTTTACATATCCAGCCGTGCATTAGATGCTCGCCATTAGCCCCACTGGCCTGGAAACACTGTGCCCGCTCCCAGGGAGTGAGGAAATTTTCCTCTCCAATTCTCAAAACACAAAGGATGTGATACATCCACATTTTCTGCATACGGAGTTGGCTCCAGGGGCCTGACACCTTCTGAGGGAAGGAGTCACCCACACTGTCTCCACCATGGTTCACCCTTCAAGGAGATGCTCTAGTCTGCCTACGTCTTTCCTTGTACGGAAAGCCACCTGATGTCATCATTCCAGGGGCCTCTCCTCTCCCACTATAAGATGGGCTACCTGCAGAGTTCAAGATGATTTTCTAGAACGTTCATTTAAAAAATAAATAAATAACCTGAAAACTCCTCAGATTTAACTGCTATTCAGACAGTTCACTTCATTATGAGTAGGCTATTTTAATTATTGTTGCAATCATTGATACTCATTCACTTTTAAAACTTGTCATATGAAAGCAGCTTCTGAATAAAGAGCAAGGAACAATGATTAAATACGGTCTCAACTGCAATCGGTCCCTATGTCTCACTCCATCAGGGGATATTGCAGGGATGTTACCTGGGCATGGCTCTTGACCCACAAAATCCTCCATTTCTGCCATTTTCTGTTACGTGAACTCTTGTTTTGTTCACTTAGAAAAACCAGCCTGAAATGACATAGAAAGTACAAAAAGGAAGAAAACAGAAATTGAAAATACAAAAAGTAAATATTTGGAAATATGTGAATCTGTTTGGGCTTTGATGCCCAGACCAGATTCTACGCTCTTGAAAAGCAACGACCATTCTAACTTATCTTTGACTCTCTTGCAATGCCTAGTGCACTGCCTGTTGATTTAAATACAAGAAAGCAATGTTTGACGCCTATAGCTATAGAAGCTTAAACTGTCATTAACTGAGATCTGTAAGGAAACTCACTATGAAGTGAGAGTAAACCTCTGGTGCCCAGAGCTGCTTTGCTTCTCTGGGTGATGTCAGTGCCCCAGATAGGCAAGCCTTTGGTCCCTTGTGCCAGTGATATTTAGTGGCAACAAGTCTGTGAAAATCTGGGACATTAGAGTCAAATGATGGCACAGTGATAACATGACTGAACCCACATGGGAAGGTCCTGGGTTCATGTCCTGGGCCTCCCTGGCACCCATTCCAGGCACCCATGATCTAGGCTGACTTAGAATGGAGGTAGACCATGGCATGAGGGCTCTATGGGGTGCAGGGAGAGGAACTCTCTCTCTTTCTATCTCATGGAAGAAGTAAATAAATAAACTTAAAAAAACAAAGAGTCAACTCCATGGCACTGTTCCCTCGCCTGGTCAGCCTGAAACACACTGGGCACATACATAAGTGCCCAAGACCCAACAGGTTGAAGGACTAGAGAAAAGGGGTTGCAGCATGACCTGGAGGGTTCTCATATCTCTCTCTCTCTCTTTCTCTCTCTCCCCTTCTCACTCTCATGTGTGCACATGCTCTGTCATGAATAAAGAGGAAGGAAAAAAGATCTTAATAAAAACAAACAAAAAAAGAGTCTGGAGATGTATGGAACCTTCAAGATTTCTAGGGTAGTGTTACTTTGGGGGCTATTGCGTGGAGAAGGAGAAGTGCAGTAATGAGGTTCTCTCTGAGCCTTCCTCACCATCCCATCCCCACTTCAACCAGGATGCTCCTACTGGGAGCTATATATCTTGTAGAATGGGACATCTGTAGGGGGAGAGAAGAGGCATATTCAAAAGGAGTGTCAGATCCACCCTGTGTTCAGTCCACCAGTAGACAGGGCACAGGCCTAGAGGGAGGCCAGTGACCCATAGAGGCTCAGAGCAGAGAGCATTGCACAGACTGGTAGGAGGATATTTTCCTGGAGCTTTTACATCACTACCCATAGTAGAGAATTTGGGGAACACAAAGTGCCCAAAGTGCTTACTCTCTTTATCTGATGTTTCTGTTTGAGTCACTCAACCATATTTCAAAAACAGAGTCACCAGCCCTCCTGAAATATGCAAAATCCTCTTGATCTGACAACTCCCACTAGACCCATAGGTCATTAGTTAGGGAGACTGTGAATCATTTACATTAAGCTCAAATTAAAATCATGACTCATCAGTTGAAACGGTCTCTTAGTCTTAGTTTGATCTGTGGATATTAAACTACTTCAAAAAGTTTGTGGAAAATGGAATTAAAATATAAGTTTACCTGGTTGCAAAAGTCATTCATGCATAGTTTTTCCATAACATATAATTTCCATGAAGTTGTTGAAAACCCCCCTCATACTTAATGGATGTTGGTTGAATGTGGGAGGAACTCCCATTATGTACCTAGGTACTGAACCTTAGTAGAGGTTTTTCCTGTCCAATTCTCTTATGATCCAATCTTTTTTTTTTTTTTTGAGAGAGATTTTTGCTATAGGTCACGTGCGCGTGCCAGAAAGACAGAGAGAGACAGAGAGACAGAAAG
>NW_006159863.1:995906-998201 GCF_000334495.1 Tupaia belangeri chinensis | reverse complement strand
CTTATGTGTCTTCCTCCTTATTGAACCGTAAGCTATTTAAGGTTAGGAGACTGCATTTTTTTAAATGTCATATTTCTATTAAAAAGTGTGATAATTGATAATAAACGTTTGATAAATAAATAAATGGAATAATGGAAAACTTTTGATGAAATTCCATCAAAGGATGTTTTAAAAACAGTGCCACAACAGTAATGAAATACTGGACCCACATGGGAAGGTCCTAGATTAACATCCCAAGGTTCTCTGTAGATGCTGGGCATGCATGCATGGGCCCATGACCCAGGCTAGCCAGAGCTGGGAGGGGATCGTGATGCGAAGACCCTGTTAGGACAGTGTGGTGTGTGTGTGTCTCAGAAGAAAGCAGTAAGTACATTTTTTAAAAAATTAGTTTTTGATATGATGAGAGTCCTGGCTTAATGTGTAAAGCAAAGAAGAGGAACAAATAGACAAGCAGATGGAGTAGCATTAATAGGACTGCTCCATAAGAACTGAGAATGTTTAATTTGGGGAAGGGAAGACAAAAACAGATGACAAGGATGGGACTTCATAGTGGTCTTCAAATACATACCTTAGAGCTACATGCAAAGGAGAGGCATTGCATATTGTCTGTGATTCCAAAACAGCAGTACTAGATCCATTAGGTAGACAGTACAACAAAGCATTTTGGATTAGTGTTCTTGAGTAGTCAGAGCTATCCAAACTGGAATGAGCTCCCTAAGAAACTAATGAGTTTTCTGCAAAAAGGCATTAGAAATACCTATTTGATGACTGCAGTTAAGCTATATAGCCCTAGTTAGGTGCTACTTTACAGTATGTTCATTCTATTCACTGAGGTTTATGCCTAAAGTCAGTCTTGTGTTCATGGATATGTACATATCAGCTGTGCTTGCTATTGAAAATATTTAGATTTATTAAGATATTTAGTGAAACAATAAAATGGGGGAGGCATAGAAAGCAACAATAGATACCAGACACAGTGTGGGAGGAGGGTGGGAGATGGCAGAGGGTGAGATAGGGAATCAAAGACGGGAAAAAAGGCAAAATATACAGAAAACAATAAATGGAAAATGATTTGTTGACAATTAAAAAAAAATGTTAGGCATTACAACATTACAGTAGATATGAGAGAAAATAAAATGTAAGGTCCTACCAGTTGGCAAATCCAATAAAGGCTTCCAGAATAACTTATGTTCTGAGATTCAAACTGCAGGAAGAAATGGTGAACCCAGATGAAGTCCAAAAGAACTAATCAACCAAACTGGTGAGAGTTTTCACTAAGGAACACTGAGATTGAAACCCTTCAAGTTGAGAACGATATAGATAAAAGTGTATAAAATCGGAGTTTAGAGTTGAGGAAAGAAGGTGATGTAGCTACTGAATTCTGGGATGTAGGTAGTAGTTTTGACTTCTTTCAGGGTCACAAGAACTTTAGTTCATTGAACTTCATTTACTAAATCAACAGAACATTGTGGCCAGCAAGGATTGTCAGCCTGTAACTATCTGAGGTTGGATTGGGTTTAGCTGCATCTGGTGAAGACACTAAACCATAAGCCTCCCATGGTAGCACATCTGTGGTACCAGTACATGAGTTACTCGTGACTCCTAACTGAAATCTGGAGCAACTAGAAATTATTTGATACATGATTGTGATGAACTGAGCTTTCAGTCCTTCTGAGGAGTTCAAAGACCTGGGGAAGGGATCATTTGATTATCAAATGAAGACACTAGAGAATGAAAAGGGACATAAATATAAATAGGCTAAGAAGGTAGAACAAAATAAATACCAAGCGTGTTAAAAGGAAAACATATAAATAAATGGAGGGAATGGTTTGATGTGCACACATAGCATACAATCATTGGGTTGAACTAAATAATGCAGTAGAAAAGGAATTCATTGGTTATCAGATGTGGCAGGTTCCAGTTCTGGTTTGGCCACTATCAGGAGAGCTAAAGGACTGAGACCAGTCATTTTATCACTCAGAGCCTCAGATTTCACATCTGTAAACACAAGATTTAACCAGTCTTTGATGGGTGAATGTTTTCTAAGATAAATGGGTGCTAACAGGATGAAATTCTCATTTTGAAATGTCATTTGTCATTGAGACCAAAACTGCATCAATGATGAGAGCTCCTGTGTAGCCAAAAGTAGCGCAATTGAGAGCACTGTGATTTCAAGTTCATGTTATTAAGGAGACAATGACCCCTGGGTGCATAGTCTTTCTTCAGATTAAGCTAGAGTCCACATTACCCCCCCCCCCCCCCCCCACACCAGCGCGCGCGGGGGGGGCAAAATTT
>NW_006159863.1:991382-995795 GCF_000334495.1 Tupaia belangeri chinensis | reverse complement strand
CCCCCCCCCCCCCCCAGAAAGAGAGGCAGCGATGAATGTGAAAATTTGGTTTCTATGTGGAAGCTATTGCTTATTGCTTCTTGCTCAGACAGGCAAGGTTCTGCATGTGTTTGTATTTCAACTCTGTGGTTAGCGCCTACGTTTCACTTTTAGTACTTATTTACATTCATGTGCACAGAGCCCAAGAATAGCACCTTATAAATGAGACTTTGCACATTTAGCTAGATATAGGAAGGTTGCACAAAACCAGTTTCCTGTTAAATAATTGTGACTTTTGACAGTTATTCTTGTTTCTCTCACTCATGCTTTCTTCTGTTTATTAGTCTTTTTTGCTATAGGAAAATAACAGAAGGGAAACAAATGCAACAGCCTATCCTACCAGAATAGCTGCATATGGTGCAATTAAATAAAGAATGCCAGGAGCCCTTCTTTCACTGAGGTACACTGAGGAGCAGAGAGAGGACTTATCTAAAGTCACTCCTCAAGGTGATAACAATGAGAACTCATTTCCTGCCTTCAAGTTCAGTGTTCTTTTCATTACACTAAGCAACCTCTAATGGGCACTATTTAGAGAATGAGGACTAGAGTCCACAAGGGAGGGTTCTTTCAAATGCATGACAAAGGTATTTCATGGGAGTGAAGGTTTTGAATAGGCTTGAGAATAGCAACTTGAATTGTACATAGATACCCAAAGCTACTGCCTGTGAATTCTAAGATGCTCTCAGAAGAAAAACCAAAGAGAGAGACAGAAACAGAAACAGAATCAGAGCACTTTCACTGCATTTGTTCTAAGTCTGATGCAGAACTGAATGTGTTTGTTATGAATTACAAACATCCTGTTCTTTCCCTCTACTTCTCTCTTAGTCAGAATGGAATTGACCCCCACCTTGCCTGCCATCATTAATCCTTCTCTCATTCTTGTTTTCCTTTCATTTCTGCTTCCCACCCCAAAAGCCCCACTAATAATAATTTAAAAAACAAGTTAATAGTTAAATTAGCAGTGTCTTTAAGGGACATTTTGATTGTTAACATGAATTTATTCTCTATTTTTAATAAATATGGAAGCACCTTGTACCTGGTAAGCATTGAATAAAGATATGTTGAGTGCATGAATTATATCTTTGAAATATATCTTTGATGGAAGACTAATAATGGCAGGTGTTATCTTTATTTTTATAAGTCATTAATTCAACAGTCATTTCTTTATTTCTTGAACATTTACTATGTGCCAGGCACTGTTCGAGATGCTTGGAATGCAGTAGGGAACAAAATGGGCAAGCTGTCGGCCCAAGAGAGGGCTTACATCCCAGTGGAAATTACTCAGAATTTGGAGTTGGAATGCCTGGATTTCTGTGTCTTCTTCCCACATTTCAGTACAATAATGCAAAAAAAAAAAAAAAAAAAAATCACCGGATAACTCTGAGACTCAGTTTCTCTACATACAGAATGGGAATGGTAAACATACTATTTCAGGAATTCACAGTGAGGATTGAAAGTGATAATGCATGCAAAATTACTCTGTAGACACTGGAGCATCCACAAAATGTTATTTTTAGGCTATTTCGTGCAGGCAGTTAAACCAGCAATTGGTATTAGTATTCACCTCAGCTAGGTTTCAGGGGAACAGATGCCACCTTAGCTGATACACTGATGCCAATTCTTGTCTCCATGATCTATCACATTAAGGATGCTCTACCATCTCTCTTGAAGAGTCTTTGGTCAACTCTGTCCCCCTCCCATAAGAAGGTAGAATGAAAAATGAAATAAGAAGGAGATTTTAAAATAAGATAATGGAATTCCAATAGCATTTATGACATATTTCTTTTCTTTTTAAGTTTTAGGTTTAAGTTCAGTACGTTAATTTTTTTTTATTTTTTTTCCATCTCATCGATGACTTCTAATTCAATTTGGGGGGGGGCTATTTATTTACTTATTTTATGATTTCTTATTCATATTTAATCATTGTACATCTCTATAGTATAAAATGTTTTCTTAAAATATGCAGGCAGTATGTGACAAATAAAAAACACTATCAAATAGATCATTTTCAACAGAGAACTTTACATTCTTATGTCTTTTATCTTAAAATTTATAGATCATTAATTCCATTTGTTATTATTACTTTTTAATTTGATCAGAGAGAGAGAGAGAGAGAGAGAGGGAAAGTGAGAAAACAAGCCACCAGGTCTAGGACTCAAATCGTGGTCTGCCATGTGGGAATCCAGCATCCTTAACCACCATGCTACCAGCAGGCCCTCTTTTATCATTTTTTTAACCAGTGGGAAAAAAAGAGAAGCATTTAGCAGACACAAAAGTGAAATGGTATCTGTTGATGATCACGTATTAATATATGGTAATATCTATGATGTTACTAATATGCATTGTATTCATGTTAGGAAAAACAATTGTGTATGCTGTAAAGATGCACAGTGAGTAAATGTAAATATTACTAAATCAAGGGGGAAAGCAAAACATTTAACAGACACAAAAATGAAAGAGTATTTGTTGATGATAATGTGTATGGAATATCTTTGGCTGGAATCATATGCAGTGTACTCATGCTGGGAAATTCATTTTGTATGCTGTAAATATGTACAGTAATTAAATGAAAGAACAAATTTTAAAGTAACAAAAAATAAAATTAATAAAAAATAATAAAAGGCAACATTTTTTAACCACCTTATTGAACACTGCTGCTCTTCTAAACTATGTTTGTCCCAAGGAGGAACTGGAACACATTAGCTCATTGGAATTGGAGCACATTAGCTTTTTCAGCTCAGAAGCAAAAGGAGAAATAAGGGCCTTCAAATCCCTAAAGGAAAAGAGCTATGTTTTAAGCACTAACACGTCAACTAATGTGTTTGATGTTAAATGTGCGACCACCAGAGGCAGTCATAGTAGAAGTATTGGGATGATATGTTTTCCTCTGTCCTCCCCTAGGTGAATAGGTAGGTAAAATAAGCAGCTATTTTCATAACGTGCTTAAACAGATTTTAACAAAGAGAATTTGAATCTTCTCATATTGCCCTCTCAAGCTTGTCAAAGCTAATGAGGCACAAGATGACCTTTCTCTCCTTATCAGGAGTTCATACTACCAACAATGTCCACAATAGCTGTTTTCTTTGGGGAGGAATGATTAATGACTTGGCTAAGATCACACTGTTCAGTAAGCTTCAAACGAAAACCTGATTCTCTCCATTTCTAGTCCATAGGTCTTTACACAGCCTTAAAATTCACTTAAACAAACAGAAAAGTAAAGTTCATTTACCCTCAAGAAATAACTTGGTTTCAGAAAATCAAATGAAAAGACAAATGTCCCATACAGAAGAATTCCAAATAATTTATGCAGATATTCAATCTCAAGGAGGGAGAATGTAACTGCCTGCTCCCTAAGTGTTTTGCATAGTGACTTTCTTCCAAAAAGTACAGTATGGAAATTGGGGGAAAAGAGTAACTTTACAGTGGAGAAACTTGACAAATAGTGCCTCAGCCAGTGTAGAGGTCAATCTCAAGTCATAAATCATGTTGGTTGTGTGTGTGTGTGTGTGTGTGTTTGTGTGTATCTGTGTGTGTAAAAATTTTGGTCTGATGCAGTCACAATGGCACTTAACTCTGCTCTTCCTTCCAAAACCCATAACTCCAATTTAGTAATGAGGAAAAAAAAAATCAAACAAATGCCAATAGAGAAATTCATACAAAATGCCCAATTTATACTCCTCAAAACTGTAACATTCATTAAAAATAAGGACAGTCTGAGAAACTGCTACAGCCCAGAGAAATCTAAAGGGACCTAACAACTAAATGTAATGTTGTATTCTGGATGAGATCCTAGGATTGAGAAAAGATCCTAGGTAAAACCAAGAAATCTGAATAAAGTCTAGACTTTAGTTAACAATGTATTGATTTTGGTTCATTAGCTGTAACAAAAGCATCACACTAATATATAAAAGTGCATGCAGATTACATGGGAATGTTCTGAATTATCTTTTCAATTTTCCTGTAAATCTACAGCTGTTCTAAAAAACAAAGTCTACTTTTTAAAAAAATCAACCACAAGTTACAGTACAAATTGCAATACAATATGCATTATAAGAGAAGCAACTTACCAGATGTCATTGAACAGAAAAAAAGAATACCTCGTCTGCTTTGGTTCCAAGAGTCCCCAGATGAGATGGTGGCAGTTTCTTGGCCGTGGTAAGGTATTTGGAATGAGCCCTTTGTGGGCACAGTCACAAAACCACATTCACATTAATACAGCAGAAGTGAAACTGATTTGCCATTGGGAGGCTATTTGCCACAAACTCCTCCCTCAGATACTGACGTGTACTTTTGAATTTGTGCATGAATTGGGGATCTTGCCTCCTTCTCGGCCCTATTTCTTTCTTTCTTCTTCTTCTTCTTTTTTTTTTTTTT